>NW_024582368.1:3380653-3401385 GCF_018398535.1 Haplochromis burtoni
ACACACACACACACAGAAACGCACACACACACACACACACACACACACACACACACACACACTTCTGAATTATGTGAGAAAATTAAGCACGGTACCAACAGAAATTCATTGCAGCTTAGAGTAACAATTTTTTGAGTCGTAACAGCTGGCAGTGCTCCAGTGGTTTCTTTAATAACATGTCCTAAACATAATGGTAATTATGTTCTACTTCGAAGTTCATGTCCTTAAAGCTTTTGAATAGTCTGAATTCGGATTTTTTCTTCTTGGATCTGGGACAAAAAACAATACTGAAATGATTAAGTGCATGGCTGCAATTGGCCCAGTAGCATTAAGAGGCCTTTTAACAGCTCCAGCTTCTTGGTCCCAGGAGAAGGAAAAAAACACTATTTGAAAAGAGGAACACATACCAGACTGATACTACAGGGTCAGCGGCTGACCGCTTTGACTCTGGCTCTTTATACCATCATTGTAGCTGTGAGAAAACATCAGTAATCAGTGTAGCTCAACTCCTGCTACACATTATGGGGACATTTCTTGGCTTTGAGAAAGCAAGAACACAACCATGCCAAAATATACACCTGTAGGAAAAAAAAAGAAAAAAAAAGTAGTCGACAGATAGATAAACATCCCTCTGCCTCTTGCGTTGTTACACATTCAAACAAGTCCCAACATTCACAGGCATAAATGTCTTCACACTGCCTGGAAAAACCTGTTTCTGGAGACGATATTTCATGTGCAATGGGAGACTGTAACCGAAACCGAAATCCTGTTTTACTGTAAACACAAGCCAGTTTAACAACAAACAAACTGCAGACAGACAAACTCACACACAGTCTAAACAAACAGTATGCTTTATATTAAGAGCTAACTGCATCTTGTGTAACTCACAAGAAATGCACATATTGCAATAGAGCTGTTTTTTTATGTACATTCTCTTTTTTGGGGAATGCTGTGCCTCTTTTAGTCATGGACACCTCTCAGTCAGACAGTGGCGTGGCACTATATAGACGAGGGAGATTTCTTCCTCTTCCTTGCGCTGGTAGAACAAGATTAAGAGGCATTTTGGTCTTTTTATGAAGCTGCAACCTCTATACAAGGTCAGCAGCACCGACTGTGTGCGTGTGCATATATGTGTGTGCGTTTGGGGATTTGCCGTAAGTATGCATGCATTGCAGAGCTATCCAGGGCTCTGTCTGCAATGACTGAGTGAAGTCATCCGTCATAAGAGAGGTGTTTGGCGAGGGTTATGCGCCTGTCCCAAAAAGGAAAGGGATGGGCTTCCGCTTATCAAAGAAAGAAAAAAAAAAAAAGAAAAAAAACCCAGACTGAGCTCACTAAGGAAAGTGTACGTGAAGCAAGAGGGTCTAAAAGCTATAACAGTGATACATGGTAGGACCCCATGTGCAACAAAAGCAACATATGTTGAGAGACCAAGTTAAGCAATTGGTTTTTAGAATTTATGATTGTGATAGTGAAAAGTAAAGGGCACACACTGAAGGGAGAAATGGCAGCAGATGAAGACGCTGCTGAGCACTTCAAGGGCACAGTTTCCTCTAGGTCAGCCTTCTGAAACTGCCTGTAATGCAGTGCTTCTACACAGCCTTACTCATCTTAGGTAATTCCACATTGGACAACCGTCCACTGCTTGATGAGGTGTCTCAATCTGAAACACATTTCTCCAATTATTGATTCATCTCATTGTTTTTGGTGAAAGTAATATCAAGCGAACATCTGTGCACACATCGACACACAGGAAAGAGAGCACGCTTTCACGTCTTCACCGGGTCATCTGAAAGTGATTAGCCTCCTCTCCAAAGGCTTCCCCCGGTACAGTCCAGCTTCCTGGATCCAAACCTGACAGGCTCCATTACGATTTCTATTTTGATTTCCTGAAAATCTGTTCGATTCCATCTGCACCGATTAAATCCCAGCTGAAGCATAATAGCCTGGCCAGCGGCATTTATTTTGGTTCAACAAATCAAGTGAATTCCAAGCCCTGAGATCACCAGAAACAGAGCTCTCATAAATAAGTGGACTCTAATCCCAGTGTGTACACTCTGGCAGATGTTAGGTCAAAAGACAGCCCTTTAGTTTATATCAAGCCCCTTATTTAATTGTAGCTGACTGTCTGGCAGATTTAATTTACTTAGTTATAATCCAAGTAAAAACACTCAAAAGTGACTTAGAGAATACAGTGCTATAGGGAGCTGCACACTTGTGTCCTCCACTCACACCTCACCGGCCTGTAGGAGAGGATGTGTGATTAAAATACAAAACAAAAAGCTGAACATGCCATTCCTGGGTGTATGTGCAGCATTAACAAAATAACTACTTGGAGATGAATGGACACATTTATGCAATCACTTAACAGTGGCTTTAAAAGAGTGGAAATATAAGCGACCAAAAACTGTCATGAGAAATGGGAAGCGCTAATGGGCCATAATGTTGCGTAACACTCATGCACTGTGTGTCTTGGGGACGGTGAAACCAGCTCGTCTCTGTTCTGACTCCTGAATGCAGCTATAGAAGCTGAAAGGCTCTTCAAGGCCCCTCGGCAAGCACCCAATCACTTCACTATAATTATACCAAATACCAGCAACTGTTCAAATGCTTTCAGTGGTAGCTTTAGATTTTTTTTTTTTTCAGTCAGCATGCTAAAATAAACGAACAGTAAGGCAATTCTTCCTTTGAATTTGCAGATTCTGTTTGCTAGTCATTTATCAGGTCTTTCCTTGTGCTGATTGACGCCACTGTACTACAAACTCTTTATTTACATAGCATCCAAAACATGCAGTCATATGAAAGAGAAAGTTTTCACAAGTACATACACCTCATGACTCAATAAGCCATAGAACAACATTTAGCTGCAATAAACTGAAGTAACGGTTTCCTTAAGGACTATCATTCTGTCACATCATTATAGAGGAATTATGGCCAACTCTTCTTCGCAACGTTGCTTCAGTTTACTGGATTTGCGGCCATTACTTTATACACAGCACTCTTAAGGTCCCACTACAGCATTTCATCTAACTACAGCATCTAGATGAGGTCATGTTGTTGTTTTTTTTAAAGAGAAGAGGCTTCCTCCTGTCTCAGCCATACTTATTCATATATTAGTCTTTTTCTGGTTGTACTTGCATGAACTTTAATATTTAACATGCTAACTGAGGCCTGTAGAGTCTGAGCTGAAGGTTTTAGAATTCCTCAGAGCATTGCACATGCTGACCTTTGGTGAATTTGCTTTGACTTTAACACACTGCAACAATCCTCTAAAGAGTGAACACACACTTGAATGCTCCAGACCGGCAACCTGTCAAAACGTTTTGCTTTTACGGAGTTTGTCACACTTGCATTCAGTGAATCAAAATCAATCATTTGAACTGGCTGCTACTTGACCTCTTAATTTAGATAGAAGGAGTAAAGGTTGTCCTTTTGACACGACTGTGTCCAAGAGTCTTATTTTCTCCAAACCGACGTTGCATCTCCACACTGTATCTCAAAACTGCTTTTTAAGTTAATAAATAGTTTTGCAAGGTTGGCTGCAAACATGCATGCAAATGGGAATTGTTTGGCTGCTATGAAATAAAAGGGTGACTCAAGTACAAAGATCTGTACTATCAAGTTATCAAGTTACACTACAACTACAACATACTCTGAGACTGTTATGTTTAGCAGTTTAATAATTTGTATTTCAAATACAGCAGTACAGAAAAATAATTTAAATATAGCAATTTCTGCTATTTTTATGACCTTTACGACCACAAATTTTGATTTATTTATTCTTTTTTTTTTCTTTTTAAACTTAAAGGACGGGTGGATTATGGATAGATTTATCACTTGCCCGAGAGCTAGCAGCCTCAGTATCAAACTGGTTATGACATAGAAGCAAAGACAATGTACCTAGTTAGGAATGAGTAAGGTTACCTCAGATCTTGCACAGGCCTCTCTAGCCTTGCATCGTTTTACCCAAAAAGGTATTAACATGGGCCTAAATGTCCTCTTGACCGGAACGTAAGTTTTAAGCTTCAGCAATTTCCATAACAGGAAAACTTGGGATGGCGTCCACAGCCTTGCGAAATCATAATGCGACTGTAATCAGGTTTAAATGTCCAGTCCCTTGAAAAAAAAGGATCACTTTTCGTTCGATTTGTTCAGGTTTTCATCACACAGACAGCAACTGCTGAAGAAAACAGAAAGAAAAGCGCGACAAGCTGAAGTATGATTCATGATTTCAGTCTAATTCTGCCAAAAGAATTCACCTCAAGGAACTTACCGAATGTTTATAATATGGAGACATTTAGCATTTCTTTTTGCTTTCCTCTCTCACTGTCTGCCTTTTGCCTTTGGCTGCAAACTGACTTTTGACAGATGACTTTGCATATTGTTATTATCATGCTGAATTTCAAGTTTATTGTTTTTGGAGGATTTGGCTGTAAGCAGCAGACCAGAAACCCAATGTATTAGCACAACATCCATTTGCAGTACTTCAGGGTAATAAGAACCCTGAGGCCTATCGCGTGTCTTCATCAATCAAAATTAACAAAGAGTTTAGTTCTGCTCCCTTATGAAGCCCCTTTGAAAAAGGTAGGACCACATCATGACTGGATACAGTATAAAAACTGAATTAAAAGTTTTACTTGTATGCTATTACAGCAACCACTTTGGGCATCATTTTATGATACTGAATCTTTTTTTAATCAGCCCCACTGACCCAATCCTGCGTGCACTTGTTTCCGACTGCACTTATCAGATCTGCCTCTATATTTATAACATATTAATCCACAAATCAAACCTTGTGAAAGGCCACATAATCTGTGTTGACAAGAGAAACAATAGGTGAGATCTGTAGCAAGTGAACATAAGCATGTGGCATACGGAGCGAGCACAGACAAAAATAGACACAAAGAAAGGAAAGTACAGCACAATCAGGTTTCGTCAAACATGTTTGTGCAGCACTGAGCTTTTCATCGTGTGCAGTTTATCTCTCTTGATAAAACAGGTATGAGTCAAAGGCAACTGCAAACTGTTTCACTTTTATTTGAGTAACATGAAAGTAACACAATAACAAGAATAAAGAATTGCTATGGACACATGATGAAATACTGTAAATCTGTTCAGCGACAAATTTGAAATGGGACTAAGAGTCTCTGCGGCCCTTGGGGAAAATTTGATAAAGTGATCATTTAAAGAATCTGGGTTGCAGTCTCACAGGCAATTGCTCAATTATTTTGTCGATATTGTTTCATATAATCAAATTCTCAGTAATCGGTCCACCGTTTTAATAATAATAATAAGAGCTACCTCGATAGCCTTCCAGGGTTGATCCGTGGAAAACATGGAGATGTTTTGATAACACTCCATGTTTTCACAGCACTGCCAAAAATAACAGACACTACTATGTTTAATGTCCTTAATGTTTACATTTACTGAATGTTTATCTTCTCCAAACTAACTGACACAGTGACGCTGTTGTAAACTTTAAGCTTAGGCCTCAATTACACAGATGTAGAGACTAGTCTGTGACTCCCTTGCAACAAAAATGTGTATTCTCAGACTGAAGAGTCGTTGTTCCAGCCTGCTGGCTGTCACTAGTTAAATTTGGTGGCAAAGATGGTGCTGCACTAAGACATCCTGGTGATCGCTTTTGTCACTAGCGAACTGGTCGCTTGCATTTTGCATGAAACTTGTCTGCAAACACTTGCCAACTAAAGTAACTACAGTAAAAGTTGCTCGTTTGGAAAAGTGTAGGATTCAGCAACATGATACATTTTCTACTAAGGTGCAGATAAGCTGGCATCTTCCATGCAAACTAAAGGCAACTGTGGCATTCTGCTAGGAAACAAAAACAATTGCAACAGGGTTTTTAATGCCACACTTTTTGGAACCACTTTCAGCTAGCAACTGTCAGCAACATCCAGCAACCGCTTGTTAACCAGTTGGAGAATACACATTGTTCCTTAGTGACCAGTGTGCTAGGGGGTTGCTAACTGGTCTCTAGGCCTGCGTGACAAGAGGCAACCACTTGCCAATGATTTGAGGAATACACATTTTTCCATGGACTATGGTAGGGTCACCCTCCATTCTTTAGGTGTGTGTGACTAAGAATTTAGCAGTCATCTATCATCTAAACCCTGTAAGCCAACTTGTCTAAGTTAGACTGTTCTGACAACTGTTTAGTGCTTGATGTTTCCATATTTGACTTGGCATATTTCAGTATGTGTGGTCCAATTCAACCACAGCTTCACCAGCTCCAGCGGCAGCCAACAGCAGCAGCTGCACCCAGACAAGCTGGATGCGAAACCTCTTTCATCATTAAAATGGAAAAATATGATGATGAGAGCTGTGGAGTTTATTGCTTTGGACTTGAGGCCCGTCAGTGTTAATCTTCAATATTTCTCAAGTAGGGATAAATTATATGATTACAGGGAGGTGCATGCTTGTCAGCTCCGAGTCACTTTATAATAAAATAACTAGCTTAAAAATTGTTTAAACATACAGCCAATGCTAACTTTTTTGTGTTCTTTATGTTTATTAATATTAGCTCTTTTGGCAAATAGCTGGTTTGATGGCGCTGATTTAAAGGATAGTGATGTCTAATTTCTCATTTTATAGACTGAAACAATTAGGAATTAAAATAGTCGAAAGACCAATCATAATAAAGATAACCAACATTTCAGTAGCAGCAGCCATAAGGCAAATGAAGATTGCAGTTGTTGTCAGATTTGCGCTCCAAACTAATCTGGACTGGCAGGAAAAAGAGAGTGCAAACTGGGTATCTTTTTATTATGGAGTAGGAGAGTGACTTGTGCTAATTTTAAGTGATCACAATTCCCAGTCCACAATAAAATAGTTCAGATCTCTGTATAATGCACAGTCTAATGATCTACCAGGTGAAAACACAAGAAATGACTAAAACAATACAGATTTATCCTTATTGTGGACAACTTTAAAAAACATTCTCTCCACTGTTAAGTGAAGCTGCCAAAGCCATGCATGGATACTTGCAACTACTACGGATATTCTATGCAGCACGCATTTTAAAAAAAAAGGAACCTTTTCTGTGTTTCATCAGGTGTAAATGTTAGGGATGTCCCTGAAGACGCTAGTAAGCATGAAAAGCAAATAGCAGGAGTTTTCCCCACCATGAAGCTCTACAGTCTAATGTGTCGCAATGCCGTGTATGGAAATGATTGATGTCAACAGTTCCCTCTTAATCACCTGAGAGGTACGCAGCCTCTTGACAGTCTGGCAGTCATTTTGGATTCTTCTCTAATGACTAGAGGACAGGTTGCAGATGATGTTAGCTGATGCCGGCCTCACGGATCACTACCATTCTGTCAGTGATTAAGTGACTCATCTACCTCTAGTAAACAAACCCCCAGTAAAGCATCTTGCATCTATCAAAAGATGCCTTTGACTCTGTCGGCTTATCTAACTTGGAAAAAATCCATCATACCTGTACAAAACCGAGGATGCCGTGT
This sequence comes from Haplochromis burtoni, assembly GCF_018398535.1. Taxonomy (NCBI): domain Eukaryota; kingdom Metazoa; phylum Chordata; class Actinopteri; order Cichliformes; family Cichlidae; genus Haplochromis; species Haplochromis burtoni. Next base: position 3,388,135 of record NW_024582368.1, read on the forward strand.
GGTCTCTTGGGATACGTCCCATAAACAAACAGATTCTACTAAGACTGCAGCTATATAGGTGTAAAGGGAGCATTCGGATCCCCCATTACATTTTTTACCACAAAACGGTGTACCATTTCCCTGTGTGTTTCTTTTCAGATATTTCAGATATTTATGACCTGGTTTCTGTAGCTTGACAAGTTGCCTATAAGTTAGCAAGTAAGAAAATAAAACTAACACTTTTTGATTTCATATTAGTGGGGGGGGGGGTATTAAAAAGGTTTACGTAAAGCCAGGCTTTTGGTTATACTGCTAGGGGAAACATAGTAAACAGAGACCTTTTTATGAAAACACAGCTGAGAAAACTGAGCTTTAAAACCAGTTATACTGCTTGGGACATATTATACACTTGAGGAAATCTTTTGTCAATCTTACTAAGGGCTAAAATTGTAGTGTCGTGCATCCTCAACAGCACAGTCCGTTCTGTACAAAGCCCAAGCAATGCACTTTAGTCTTTATTGATAGCTGTGTGAGTAGGACAAGTGTGGTGATGTAACAGATCTTTCTTAAATTGCATGGGCAGCATTGTTGGTCTGGACAACCCCTGAGGCTCAGTTTGATTTCAGCAGATTAATTTAGGTTCCTCTCTTACGTAACGCCATCTCAGCTTTCAAGCAGTCTCACTGATCTCAGGATCACCTTTGGCTTCTTGCATGGGTGGCTAGCTACTGAACTGCACTCCCATGATAAGAGTGGAAACAACACTGCACTGGAAAAGATCCTTGAACATCAGAATAAGACCTGAGAGCAGTTAAGCTGTTTGACAGCAGACCGCATTAAGAGGCAGCGCAAGTGAAATGGTGATGATGGATAGCAGCTTGGTTGAATCCCTTAATATAGCATGTTTTGGTTGTAAAAGATCAAATGGACACAAAGGTATGAGAACGATGCAGAGCATGCGTTTGATGCGGTTAAGCCACTGGCTAAAGAAAACAACAAAGTTTTGACTGCGTCTCCTCAGGGGAGGTTGCAGCCACTGAATGAAAAACATCTATTGAAAAATGACTCGGATAATTATAAAACTTCATCATGCGTTCAGAATAAATTCAGATTTTTAAGAAATATTCACCCTGGAAGGGATCACAGCAAATATTTGTGCAGGAAAAGACAATCAAACCATCACCTTTTAACAGGGTAGTAATACTCAGGTGCAGAAGTAACAGTTGTGATGCTGATGTGTGCAGGAACATTATTATGATTAATCCATTAAATATTAAAGACATGGATTCTCTTTACATAAAGGATGAAATCAGATCACAGCGAGCTCACTATGTGTGTCTCAAAGTGAATGGAGGGCAGTGTCTGCCGTGTCAGCTGAGGAATGAGGTAATAAGACAAGACTGGTTCGGCTTACAGGAATAGACATAAAATGTTACGAGAAGTGAAATCTGTTATCATACCATAGATTTTCTTAAGCTGAAAGTGAAACAAAGAAGACATGTTTAAAAATGGACTAAAACAGACTTCTGATATGCTGAATCTCATATATCTATTAATGTAAATAAATACCAACTAAATACCAAAAGCTGACATTTTTCCAAATGAATCAAGCTCCGGTCTCTGATGCGGCCTTCGGTTTTTAAACATAAAAGTCTGTTTACAGTGCTTAGGAAATGCATTTGGGAGAAAATCTTGATGAAATCATCTGCGGCTCTGAGGGAGGTGCATGAAATCTGATAAATTGCTTCCAAAGATGTCACTTGAATCAGGAATTGGTTGGATATGAAGACTCTCAGCTTATAATGTAAATTAAATCTCATATTCGGGAAGAAGTGAACATAACAGCCGTCATCAGTGCTGGAGATTAGCATCTTGAGGCCACATCAGGCACCTGCAGCGAAACCTCTGACTGAAATGTCTTGGAGTGAGTTGTTTGGCTGAGTAGAAACGATTTTGCAACGGTCCTAAATTTGAGTGGAGTGGAGTACTCCCTCTGTACTAAAGTAGTCCTATGTAAACTTAGTGGTGAAGCCCTTTAACACTCCTGAAGCACATTATCTAATCAGTGATGCACATTATCATTATTATCATCATCATCATTATTATTATTATTATTATTATTATTATTATTATTATTATTATTATTATTATTATTATCATCATCATCATCATCATCATCAAACAATTGATCGCATCTTATTCTGCCTTTTTTTCTTTTTCTTTTTTTAAACTGTCCTGCACATTTATCTCAAAAGCCAAATCAAGGTCACCCAACCAAGCCTTTCTCCACACTCCGTGGAGTCTATTCACAGCTCCTCGTACAATTTGTCTTCTGTTAAAAAAAATAAAATAAAAAAAAACTGCTGGCGATCTATAATTCCCACCTGGGCAGATTGTGTAAGCCCACAACAGGTGAAATTTGGCTCAGCTTTTAAGCATCATTAAGAATCAAAAAGCAGCCTTCTGTTAAAGGAAATTGCATGCCAGTTTGCAATACCAGACTTTGATGTGTCTGCCCATATTTCAGGCTAAGTGTTTGCTGAACTGCAGCCAACCCCTGAGACAATACTGGCCTTTTGAGATATACCATGCTCTTGAGCAGTGACGTTCTCAGGCTATAGAGGAAAGCTGATAGCCAAGTGATCCTTTAGCTGACTGAGGGCTGAGGCTTTTCGCTTTAAGCCATCAATGTGAGGATAAAAGTGATCAATATGGAAAAACTAGAGTAGAAACTGTGGGATTTATGGCTGCTGGCCTCATTCACATTATACACAGGCATAGATTGCGTAAAGTATGATCTCACATTCCAGAAAACCCCAGATTTAATTGTAATTGTAAAACGGAAAAATTCTCTTATTATACCAATGGGACTTTCATTTAAACATATGAATCCGAGTTTGGGTTGAAGGCAAGTTGACTGCATGTCAAACGAAGTCAAACTCAGACTTGGATCCACAGAGTGAGACATTCCACTGATTTGATTGTCTTGGAAAAACACCCCAAACATCTCATTACCTGACATCATCCCTACTGTCGTCTATCCTGTTGGGATGAACACCACACCACATTGCTCTTGTGAAAGAACAAGAGCAATGTGCTGGTCAGCACCATGAGGCCAGTGAACCCCAGATAGCTACACTCTGGCGCTGGATACCAAACAGCCCATCACGAGATAGCACGCTTCTCGCTGTCAACCACACCACAAGAAATAAGGTTAAATGGCATTATCTACACAATATGGGAGCCTCTTCTATTTTTATTACTGGTGCTGACAGCCTCTTTTGTTTAGAGGGAGAGGCAGTGCGGTTCTTGGAAATGGTTATAAATAAGTACTGAGGCAACCACAAGGATTCCTATTTGTCCGTTTGCATTGTTTTCAAAGGCTGGCTTGGTTATGATGTGTTTCATAAATACAACACAGTCACCAATCCAAACACACTTGAGATGGTTTAGATTGATGAAACACTGCTGTTAATAATTGGGACGGACTGGTTTGCTTCACATTTCTTTGATGTAATGACCCTTTAAGCAGCACGGCGGAAACGTAAGAAAAGATTTCAGACATTTTGAAATTCTCCCTTCAGGGAAATTTCTTTGATACTAACGGCCATGCTAACTATACAATCTGCCTAATCTCCCACCATCTTTTTCCACTGAGCCATTTGGCCGGTGTGGGAAAAGCAGTGCAGCTGTATGTAACATCACCTTTTAATCACTTGATGAAAAAGCAGCAGATGCAGAGTGTTTTTCCAGTGGCAAAGCATTACACCAAGAACACAAAGAGTCTGCAGCAATGCTATCAACTCTGTAAGTGTCTACCCAGGCAGAGAGGTGCTGTGAGATAACTTCTAGCTGATGTTTAACAGTATAATGTTTACCATTTCAGCTTAGCCTCCTTAATGGGTCTCATGAGCTAATGCAATATCATTACAACAGCTGTAAATAGAGCACAAATCAAACTTAGAACTGGCAGGAATATGAGTAGTTTTAAAGGTTTTTGGGAGTAAATAAAATATTTGAGATAATAAAACGTAGACCTGCCTCTGAATGCATGACTCACCTAGCAGTTGGACCCCCCTAGTGAGGCCATAGACGTCTATGAGAGCCCAGAGGGGTTCTGAGACATGTACCCCACTGAAGAACAGTATGGAGCTGGAGTCGTTGATTCGATAGAACACCCGACCCTTCTTATCTACCCAAAACGAGATGACGTTTCCCTCATTGGAGAGCTCCTCTGGAAGTGCTTTTGCCCAGAACCCACTTTGGGAGACCAGGTCAGGGCAGGCATACTTGGGCAGGGTGTCTGGATTGATCCTTGATGGGTCTTTGGATGTAAAACCAAGACGTAGAGCACCACTCCAGCAGCACTGCTTTTTAGTGATCTGGAGAGAACATATTTTAAATCAATGAAGATAATTTAATTAAGATAAATATGCAAGATACAATATGAGCTAAAAAGAATAAAGCCAAATTTGGGCCGGCATAGTTTCTGCTGAGTTGCAGTGATACTACCTGCACTGCACTGTGATTAATTCATGACATTCAAAGCTTGCATTTGGGTAATTTTTTACCTCCACCCAGTCATAATTATAGCTGCAATTACCTTTAAAGTGGTATGACTGTGTTTTGTCAGTGCCAAGAGCAGCTAGTCCTAGATTATTGTGAAATGTGACTTCTTTATGAAAATGGATACAATCCAAAATGTTTTGCCTGATAGATCGGAGCATGTTAGCACCATGACAAATGGCCTATGGGAACCATTAGAATGGCAGAAACATGTACTGGGCATTAAAGGCATATACTATAAGAGCATTAAGATTAAAATATTGTCCAGAAATATCTAGAGTCTACAGACACATATGCACTTGTTGTGCAGTGTCGCTTTGAGTTTAAGAATGTCACCATGGTAAAAATGTCCAACTGATGATAATCATGTCCAACAGCTTATCTTCTAGCATGCCAACAGCTGATGATTACACCACTGTACCAATTGCAAGCCAGTATACCAATTAAAACTGGTAAGGCTTAAATTAACCACTATGGCTGTTAATGTGTTTGAAAGATGGATATAACAACGGTGACATCACCCATTGTTTAGTGAAGTCTCATGGTGAAGCCTCAGCAGCACGTGGAAGACATTACAGAGAAAGTGAGTGATACCATGCTACTCAATACTCACATGTGACTGGCAAGTCATTGGCCCATGAGTGTACTCATAATTTACAAAATTTACTTCAGGTTTTATTCTGTTTGTTCTGAAACTAGCACTTGTTCCAATACAATCATCCGGAAAGTGGAGGCTGTTTACTACAGGAATAATTTGTACTACCAGAGGCACTTCCACCTTGGCTTCACTTTTCAGAAGAACAAGAAGCAACATCCATGTCTTGTCTATTCCTCAAGCCATCAAATTTCTAAACATGGGCAACACATGGCCTGCCCAGGTGGTTTAGCCAAAACAACCTCAAGGTGCAATGAAAGTGTCCCTACGTATTGAAAAAGATGTGTTTGCTCCATGTTGGTGTATGGAAATGTGATTGCAAAAGAATTTCCCTGTGCGGGCAAATAAACCTTATTAACGTTATCGCTCACATGTGGTCCACAATGCTGACATAGAGGGAGCTGTAGCCGATGGTTGTCTGCTTGAACTCTCCTGCACTAATTCAATTCACTGAAGTGGACCTCTCAACCATGTTTGTGCTGTTTGTGCCTCTTGGAGCATTTTGAAAGAAACTATCTGCGAAATAATATGGCCCGCTGCATGGCGAAGCCTGTCTAAGCAAAGCTAACATCGAGGCTTTGAAATGTGGCTACATCAATCATTTACATAGAGTTACTGAGGTTATTTTTACTTATCTTGAGGAATTTAATTTGGTTTGGCTGGATGAGTGCTTAAGAAAATAGATGGACGGATGGACTTCTATGTCTGTAAGTTTCATGCCAATTTATCCAATAGTTGAGATATTTCAGTCTGAACAAACAGACAGCACAACATTCCCATCATAGTGCCAAACCACTAGCAGGGCTAAAAAAACAACTTATCACTTTCAAGATTGGTTACCTCGGTATGTTTATCACCTGCAAACGATTTTTGTCTTATTTCGAAGCACTATTTACTTTGCATTTACTGTGCCAGATAACAGTGTTCCTCACATGGCAGTGCTTGCCCTACTCTCTCACATTCGAGACATAGATGGCCTGATAGGTGAAGTGGAAACTTGTTCTAAGCTGCTGCCGCTTTGGCCCACACAAGAGCACAGAGAGGAAAGAGAGAAAATGAAAACAGGAGAGTGAAGAGCTGGGATGAAGAAAGGGAGGCAGACAGGCAGGGAGAAGAAAATGAAAACATGCTAACAGAATTAGAGGGACAGAGATAAAAGAGGACTACTTTTCATCACACTCACAATTTGGATCTTCCCAGTAATTGACTGTAATAATATCAGAAAGTACAAGATGTGCTAATCTATGGTTTTGTAAAGTAACTTTTTTGTTACAGGAAATTATGAAAATGACAACCAGTTGTGCTCTAGTTCTGGTGTCGGACTTTGGACTCATTGTGCAATAGGTCAATTTTTAACCCAGTCATTTTCTGTGTGTAGCATACCGGGGCTCCAATAGTAATTATCCCTGTGAATACAAATGGCATTCGAATAGTGCATCGTTTACCTTCAGTCGAACCTGCTCATATACAGCGATAGGTCTGTTGCTGAAGGTGATGGCATTGCAGAAGCTGGCCTGTCTCTTGACAGTTCTCTGAGACATGTCCATGACGATCTGCGAGCCCTTGGTGCTTGGGTGGAAGAGCAGAGGGAAGGAGGACAAATTTCCACATGGCTGGATGGGAAGGCAGCGCTTGGGCTTGTGGTGATATCGGTGAGGTCCTGCTGGAAACGGTCCATTTAGGGAATCTATGTGAAGAATGAGAAGCGTAAGAGTTGGTTATTTTGGTCAAGGGTTGAGGGGGAGTTAATTTTCTTGGGGTGCAATTTACAGTAAAATACCCAAATATTAGATTACATTTGACTGCAGTATTGAATCAGGCTGTCTGTACCACTGCAGGACCACACTGGCTGGTTCATTCTCCTGAATTATCCAATTTGGTAACAAAAGCACTCAGAGAACCCAACTTTCCCCAAAGGGCAAGGGCTATAGTTGTATAGTGTTGTATTGAGAAAATAAAAAGCGTGTTGTATAGCTCTCTCCATGCCCTTTTTCCATGCCCATATATATGATATATGATATTTTGCAAGGTCAACTTGCAACAATGACGGTCAAGTCAAATGCTTATCCAATTTTGGTACTCCAAGGCCTAGTATATTGTTGTAGAGTTCATGGGTAACATAACGTTTGGACTGATTTTCACATTTGGTGTGACCTTGACCCGATTTTCACAAAAACTAAATCAGCTTGAGTTCTTGTTGGTAACTACCGTCACGAAAAATTTGAAAATGAAATCTTAAAAACTTTGGATGCTAGACTGCTAACAAAGAGACAGACAGATAGACAAACAGAAGCAATTACATTTATTTAAGCAATTTAAAGCATAAGTCTGTTTCCATCTTCTCACGGTAGCACAGTAATAGCACCTGTATTGTAAATTAGAAGCTAAATGTCCTTGGATTTAAAAAACAAAACAAAAAAAAACAAAAAAAACAACAACACAAACCCAACAGCACAAAGACAGACCTGCTCTCCTGGCACCGTAATTTAGGAGAACAATGCAGCTGCGAGAAGTCTGTGCAAAACACTCTCATTTCAGTAAATGGTCATTTCCGGTAACACCGAAATCTCACTTTTGTTATTCTACATCTTTCAAGATAATCATCTGATTTGTGTTGCATTTGGGTTTTTTTTTATTTCTGTGGAAAACTTTTTGTTTGATAATCAGCAGAAAGCGGTAAAGGAAGCAGAAGGAGGCGGAGGACAAAGAAAAAAAAAAAAAGATCAACTTACACACAAATAAGACCACAATTAGCCAAGGAGAAAATGACCTTTGGGATCTTACGGGAGTTCTTGATGCGTGTATGTTCAGCTGGCGAATACAGTATATTCAAAGCTACACCAATAATAGTGAGGAATGGCTGTTAACATGTTATTTCCAGTTACGGCTCGTGTTTTAATGAGCATATATCAATTTTATCATAAGTCTTTATGTCTGAAAGTCACGTACATGCGACGCTACAAAATCAGTGGTGCAAAATGTGAGGCATTTATTGTGATTTGTAAGTCAGAGGAAGTGGTAAAAAAAAAAAAACTCCACAGGTACACAGTGAGTCACACCATGCACCCGGGTTTCTCGATTTTTTCCCATGTGAAAATGTGAACAACTTGTCCCACTTACAGTAACTCATAAAAGAGAACCAGCTTTTTTTTTTCCAAACGTCCGATCTCAAAGCCTTCATAATCATGATTCACACGGACTCCCTCTCATTTGGATCCACTCTCCCCATTCTCATTTCCTACATTCCTCTTCAAAAGGACCACACCAAGGTCACTGTGGTTTTAATGGAGGAGGTGTTTTCTCACAAACTTTGGCTCACTCAAAACACAACTTTTTATTCTACTGATAACACAAATAACTTTTATCTCACGACGCGGTTTGATACAGATTTTATTCCATAAAACGCCGACCTCATCTACAGCAGCATTTCAGGGTTTTAAAATACCATCAAGCACGAAGTGTGAACAAAATAAATAATTTAAGCCTCATTAACGCTTCTTCATCCTCGGGAACTGGTTGCATTTTCGCACCTAAACTTGGAAGACTGTGTATGAGCAGCTTGTGTTTGTCTGCAAGAGGAGAATGTGAGCCACTGCTGAAAGACAGCTATTTTTGCTCTCCTTTAATTGACCTTGGAAGGTCAAGAGGTATATAATGCACCACAGAGACAAATCAGTTAGGACTGCCAGGATTGGAAACGAGTCGCCATGTGACTTCTGAGGCCAGGTTTAATAGAACATCACAGCGTTCTAATTTTAGGGCAGAGACAGAGATTTGAGCAGTAGATGAAGACATGATTTATATTTAAAAAAAAAAAAAACTTGTCATAGTCAACCCTGAAAAATAATTACAAATGCTGTCAAATGGGAATCGTTGTCACATATTTCTGTCCAGTCCTGCCCTTCAAATCACAATCAGAGAGCCTCTGCCAAGTGTTCTGTACTCAGCACAGTGTATTTAGTAAGCTTTTTGCATGCTCTTGTCAATGCTGAACAATGCTTAATTGTGCTCTGTGCACAACAGTGGTCTTAAATGAAGTCATAACAAACCCTTCAACCATATTGCATCCATGACGTCGTGTCAGACGTGATGTCTTGGGGAAAACAAAACAGCACTGCATTGTACTCCATCAAAGACCAGGCTTGAGAATAGAATAGAATATTTCCTGTTAGGGTTGAAAACAGAAGCAACACCTCACCTCACTGGCCCTGCAGACCGTGGCGTCTCTTATCCTCCACCATCTAACCAGAGAATCCAATATATTCTTTCATTTTTGCTATATTACTACCATTTCTGCTGCTGTGAAATTGAATTCTACAGACTTTCTTTTTTTTTTTTTTTTTAAATCAGCTGAAGGTTTATTTCCACAACCCAGACATCCTGTCAGGGGTTTACAACTTTCAAAGGACTATATAAACTATGAAAGTCAAAAAAGTAAATAAAAGGATAAATAAAAATACCACATTTGATTTACTGTAGATGACAACTGATTAGAGCCAAAAGTACTGATGATACAATGGTTGCTGAAGTGTGTTTAAAAAGTCATGCAACCCGACGGTGACGTCAGGGTAACCACCGACCAGAGCCCTGCCACGATAAAAGAGAGGTGCCATGACAAACGTCAGATGAGCAACTTAAGGATAATGTTACTTAATGCACCACCGCACACAATGTGACTGCCTCTGCTGTCATTAATTGGAAAAGACAAACAGTGCAGAGACAATGAGTGGCCCTGGCCAGTGTCACCTGGCCTCCTACGCTCCTCTGTGTTTTATCCTGAGGCTTGGTCTTACTAAGACGCCTCAGCAGAGGCCCTAATGTGGTGTGACGTTAGTATCAAGGCATGGTGGCCCCTCAAATGCATTCTAAAGAGCTCCAGGGCACATTTAGCTTTTTCCACATATGTCATAGCTGGCGTTGTTTCAATAAGAGATAAACATTTGTGATTTAAAAGTTTTTAAACGTCTTACCAGAGAAGATGCTTTGTATGAGGCCTCTGTAAAAGGGCTGCGCCTAGTTCAGGTTTGACAGGACCATCACTTGAATCTGTTTAAGTGGGTTTTGTTTCCAATGTTAGATCAATTCATTGTTTTTAAACTGCTTTATTTAAAAAACCTAAAGGAAAGCCTATTTTATTTGTCATGAGCTAACAGGTATACATGCACAGTGTTAAAGATGTATACTGGACTGTAACATGATGTAAACTTTGGGCTGGATTAGTTGTTTGCTCTAGAAAATTATGAAAACATGTCAAACAATTTCACAGCTCAAGGTGATACCTTGAAATGTCTTGTTTTTATTTTCTCAGCAACAGTCCAAAACCGTTCATCGAACTCAAGAATTTTTAAGTAAGAACAATGCATGCCAGAGTCGTCATGAAGGTTTACCAAACGGGGAAGAGTGAAGGTTGAATGATTCATGAGCCCTTAAGCTGGAGGTGGGCCCTGCAACACGACAGGGATTATTAAGGTTTACATTTTTAGGGCCCCGACTGAACACATGGCTGACAGCCAAGAACTTCTAGCTGTGCCCCTGTCTGCACCTGTATTGTGTCACACCAGTGGACCCTACAACTGAAACTGGAAAAGGGATCACATGAACTGGTTCATCTGGGTGTGCTAGAAAGCACTTGGTATATCAAAAAGTACCAAACTGCAATTGTAAACTAAAGCAAGATAATACCAATATGGAAGAGAGATGAAACCAAAAAAATTATAATATGGATATGGAACGTAAAAGTTAGAAAAATAGGATGGGCAGGTTGGTGCTGATAGACAGCGTTGGAGACCTGAATAAAAAGTGAAAAGGAAGACTGTAAACTCTATATAAGTTATCACCTTCATTGTACCACCTGAACAGAAAAATGAACCCAAAAACTGTTGCTGTCCTAAAACATTTATAGCCAGAGACAGTGGAAGATCATTTGTGCTGGTATAAAATTATTTCTATCCAATTTAGTTAATCTGACTTGAGTTCACTGAAATATAATGGTCACAAATTATCAGAAATACAAGAGAATGCCAGGTTTCTATCAAATAAGGCCACACAGACTTGTGGCATTTACTGTATGTGGACTGTTTACAATAACTAGGAACCAAAAACCACAGAGCATTCAATCATCTGGCAAATCTTTGCTGATGTAAAGCAACTGAAAGCTAATCAAAACACTACATCCCACAAAAGACATAGTGTAACACTAGAACTGCATCAGTTAGGCCCCCAACAAGACGCTATTAATGAGATTCTTATAATTCAATTTACCTGATGGTTATATTTCTTTATTAGTTACTTCATGTTCTTCCATAAAATGACAGAAAAGAGCGTAAACTCATCAAAATTCCCTGCCCGTCAACCATCAGTTCATACTCAAGGTTATTAAATTTAAAATGAGTAAGCCACAGAAAATCTGCAAACCATCACATGTGAGAGGCCAGAGCCAGAGAACTTTCTACTTGGTTTACTTGGGAATTAACTGAAACAATCACATATCCAAAAGCATTATGTTTCTGGAGACTGAATAATTGATTCAAAGTATTGCTTCAGCTCTACCCTAATGCCTGATACATGAACTTTTACTGTGCCAACTTTAAATTTAAATGCTTAATCTTAATAAAACAGCACTAACGAGTTAAACGCTTAAAAAAACAAAAGACCACAGTCATCTTAAATTCATTTAGTGCTCAGCATAGTTTAATAACAGGTTTAAGAAATTTTACTAAATGCATGTTGTGTGTACTTATATCAGTGTCAGACTCCCAATAATCATTCAAAACTAAACGGGGTTCTATATGACTTTTACCACTGAACGTACACCTAAAAAGTGAAACAGAATACAAGCAAAAAGCAGAGGAAACAAGATACCCTGTACCTGCTCACTATTATAATTTCAGACACGCAGGTTCATTAAAAAGAGGCAGGAGACTCTAAAAGTGTTAGGCATCAACTAAAGGCAGAGATAAATAAATAAATAAAAATAACAAGCAGGTGGGTAAAAAAAAAAAAAGTTGAAGGCTATTTAATCCTCTAACCAGCTCAGTTCAGTTTGTCCTGTTTGGTTTCTTTTGCTGGAAGTCGGTTAATATGTCGCAGAGGATTTTCACACTTAAAAAACACCAGTGTCTTTAATCCTAAACCAGTCGTGACTTACAAATGATGCTTAAACTTGGCCAAAGCGGCTGTAATTTCACTTCTCCTTTATTTTAGGCTCCCAGGACGCCTACAGTTTTCATGCACACTGGCTTGAAGCTGCACAAGCCAAGCCTACAACTCGTTTATATAGTCTCCTCTTATAATATTACAGTTGTGGCGCATAATAAACAATCGGCACACGCTCTCCTGTCCGGTGACGCCAGATGCCCTTACCGTAAAAGGTATTCCTGGTGATCTGACCTCCCATGGCTGGATGCAAGGTGCGTTCACCTCTCCCTCTAACTGCGACCTGGATCCACAGTATTCACATTCAGCCTCGCGTCCTCAGCAGCGACATTATATGGACACGACACTGTTCACACACGCACAGGGGGGAAAAAAGAGTCCCGACAGTGATTCAGCGTCAGGTTGTGTCTATCCAAAGATTCATCGACATCAAGCAGCAGCTCACAGCAACTAACAGATCCAGCACGCAGTGGCTCACTTCAGTCCGCGCGGAAATTAACATAAAAGGTGGTAGTGGAGGTGGAGCTTCACAGGACTATTGACGCTGTAGTCACCAGAGCAGACTTCAAGAGCGTTAACTAGCAAGAAATAGTTATTATATTCCCAGATTATATAGACACTTAAAGCACAGTTATCTCCAGTACAGTGTTCTGTTCACATTGTACCACTGCGAGGAATCACTCATCCAACAAAGAGCTTGTTTTGTTTTCGTTTTTTAATACTTTTTATTAAACTGTAAAATTTCTAATCATTTTCATAATCATGCTGTGTCCTCGTGTTCCACAGTTCGTGTAGTGGCTGTTGCTGGTGCACCACAGTATATCAAGCACGTGGCGCTCAGTTTTCCACCCCACTTGTTGCCCACCATGTGTGCTGTCCCTACTATCTTTTCATCT
>NW_024582368.1:3401405-3438556 GCF_018398535.1 Haplochromis burtoni
CCCCCGCCCCAGTAGGCAATTTACATTCCCATGGAGAAACTCACTGAATTCAATAGATGGTAAAATAAAAAATCCAAGGAAGAATAGTTTCTGACAGTGTCTGATTTTTGTAGTTGTTTTGGCATAAAAATCCAGTTGTGACCTCAAGCATCCCTCTGGAGGATTAATCCACTTGATCAGCCATAAAGATATGTCACACAGCTGGAAGAAGTTCCTTCCAACAACAAGTTAAGGAGTTTATGTTCCTCTAATGCCAACATCTGTACTCAGAGCAGCATTTCAAGATTTACTTGGCAGTGTGTATGAGGATAAATACAGACACTTTCTGATGGGTCTTGGCAGAGGAGTTGCCATGATGACCAGAGCAAGACACTCCTGGCTTGAGGCTCAATGCGATACTGGTGCTGTGAAACAGGGAGGCCATGTAGTATATTAGGTTTATTTGAGAGCTTTGATTGATCTTTGAGCTGGAAAAGTTTATTTTATGCATGCAAGCAGATCTCAGAACAACTTTCATTCAGTGCAACATTTTCAAATTTCCAGATCATGACTGGACTTTCCACCAGTTAAATCAAAGGGGGTGATCTCACATTGAAAATGTTAATATAACTGACCTTTTTCAAATTAAAGTAAAGGAAGAGCTTGTTGCACACACATCTCCAAAGTGTCTGGCTCTAGACATTCAGAGTTGGCATGCTGGCCATGTTTCCCAGCGGGCACCTCTCAGGATCTGCCTTATTGTCGCTTTAGCATTTATATAACTTGTATCAGCAGCCAGGCCTGTGAGACACTGTATTGGCTCAGTAGCATGGGCTATATTCTTGTGTTGTTTATACAAACTGATTGCGGTTTACTTGACTGTCTGTAAGCAATTTCCAACGGGGGTAAAGCCATATGACTTGGGGTTTTTCATGCAGCATTTTACATCGTCATTTTCTATGAAAAGTGGTCAAAACAATTTTATTTGTCAAAGAAAGCAGAGATAAACTAAAAGTATCAAAACAAAATGTGTGAACAGAACACTTAGGAATTTATAGCATGGACCCCGTAGCGATCGCAGTCATGCTTAATGGTGTATGACATGCCACCTGATCACTGGGCTGTCAAAAAACTGACTGGCTGTTCTGTAATACAAGAAGAAGTGCAGTTCACTGTGAAATGATAAAACGTGATGGTTTGTGTCCTACGGTAATAGTTCAAAACTGCATGCTGCTAATCATGCACCATGGAAAGTTGCCAAAATACCTAGCAATTGCAAAAGATCACTTAGAAAATACAAAAACCCCCGAAATGTGTGTTATTTGTGTAAGCTCTAAGTAGCACCCCATACCTAACCTGTTACGGTGCCGTGATGTGTGAGTCATCTCATATAAATGTAATGGCACAACCTTATATAAATAAACAGACTGACATATAGCTATGATATTTTTGCAGATGTCTTTGTTGCAGCTTTGCATGACTAGAATACACCTTTGTTTTACATACGTATATATTTGTTGTTGTTGGGTATTTCTATTTGTAGTCTTTGCATCTCTTTGTAATAGTTTTGCACCTGTTTATGCCTCTAGTACACTTTTCCTTTCTAATAATAGTGTATAGAGACATATTGCCCTTATATTCTTATGTGTCTATATTCTAGTTTTAAAAATACATATATATTCACACCTTTAGATTTAGATGCGCTGAAATTTTATTTTGATGTGCACTAACTGTTGTATGGCCTATATTTGTATAGCACTTTACTTAGTCCCTATGGACGCCAAAGCACTTTACGCTACATTCCCAAATGTCAGTAAAGTTGCCTTTCTCTTCTATTGTATTCTTTTCTTCTCCAAGTCTTTGTAATTCTGTTGTCCACTTTTATAATTTGGTAGTTGTTTTGCATCTTTAATAAGCCATCATGCATGATTTTAAAGTCATTCTGCAATAGTTTTTTTTTTTGGCTCTTTGTATTCATTTTTCTAACTATTTTGTAGACGCTTGCATCCCTTGCAGTCATTTCTTCTTGCAACTCTTTGTAGTTGTTTTGGATCATGGTGTAGTTGTTTTGTATTTCTTTGCAGTCACAATGTGCAGGGTTGTTGTTTTTTTGCATCAGTGTTCATTATTTTTGCAGACATTTTGCATATTTTTGTAGTTGTTTTGCGTCTTTTATTAGTTATCCTAGATGTTTTAAGTGTAATTTTGTATATCTCCAAAATATGGTTCTTTGTACCTCAACTCTTGTAGCCCTTTTGCATCTCTTTGTGGTTGTGTTACAAACATTTCACATCTGTAGAAATGCACATTGCATCCATTTTCTTAGTTATCTTGTGTCTCTTTGTGGTTTCATGTCTCTTTTTTGCAATTACTTTGCACCCATTCTGGTAGTTGTGTGTTTATTTATAGCTGTTTGTTACATTTGTAGTTGTGTAAATGCTGTGGTTTGCTCTATGTCTCTTTGTAGTCATTTTCAAAAGAAAAAAAAAGAACACTGTTTTGCTTCTCTTTCTTGGACCCCGGAGCAAGTCCCTGCTAGGTTCAGTAATCCCTACATGGAAGTCACAGAATGTGGCTTACATTTCAGAACTGGCTCAGTTTGCTTAAATACAAACACTATTGAGATTTTTATTATTACCTAGTTCTTTGTGCAATAGCTTTGAACCATTCACTCAGAATTGGATACACACTGTATACCCTGACAGAACAGACTGACACCTCCTCCCACAGTAGATTATTTGTAGATGGGCGCCTGGCAGGCAGCAGCTGCCTGGTGGGGTGTGCTGGCGTTGGGCCTCCACGGACATCTTGACAGGCTTGTTTGAGGGAGCCGTGTGCACTCTTGCTCTCTTCTGGGATGATCCATGTTGAACAAAAACACCATTCAACTCAGAGTTTGGATCCTCGCCCGGGAGCCATATGCAAAACATTACAAAGCAACACAAGAGCATCATATGATCCTCAACAGGGGGGTGTCGGGAGAAAAGGAACCCCACCCGGCAGGCACGTATTAGAGGTGAAATATAGGTTGTCACATAACATTGCAAAGTGACACTGACATAGGAAAGATACCAGCTGACTTTTTTAAAACTAAAGTGTAGCTAGAAGGCAATCACAGCATTCATTTAATCGCACCAGAATCCCTTTCTCTGTTGGCAAAGAAGTTCTGCAGAAAGATTTATTAGAATTACAATCACAGTTTGTAAGAAGTTGTCAGTGTACCTACAGGCACTGCCAAAATGTGCAGATAAACAGAGATTCAGCTGTTCTGCAAAGAAAATAGGTACACAAAAGATCCTAGTTTCTCTTCCATAGTTCATTGCCTCACTTTACGGCATTACTCAACTGTGTTTCAGTGATATTTATCATATCATGTGGTCCTTTTTACTTTTCCAACACACTTTTTTTTGTGTTTGTTATCATTATATCACAGCATTATGTGTTCTTTATTTTAAATGGTTTTTTTAGCCTGGCATTCAGTGGGGTTAAGTCATCCAAAGACAGAATAACTGAAGGATTATCTATGAGATTATGACCTGAGAGACTACGGATCAACTCACTGAGAAGCAAGCTTCTCAATATATGAGATCACTGAGAAGTGTGGATAACAATCCACACTAATCATCTAAAAGCTACTCTAAACAGCAGCACAAGAGCATCTTTAGCCCGTTTTACACAGAATCATAGGCTTTCAAAGTGTAATTGCTGTTTACATGCTACCAGTCTATGGATAATAAAATAAGTGTCCAATAGCACATCTTTAATCAAACTTCTGGGTCAAATGTCTGTGTAGGTTCTCGGTCCTGCAGGTCATGGTAGTCTTAAGAGCTTGAAAAGAGCGCAAGTCCTGGGTTAAATTCTTTCCATGTCACTAATAGGCAGGATGAGGATAGATGCAAGGAGTTGCCTCAAATCAATTAGAGTGAATTTTGCTGGATTTACTGGTTCAGATGTTAAATAATATTATTATTCTTAATGCTTTGCATAACTGGTCAGATGAGATTATTAAATATATTATATTTGGAAATAAATACCATGTGACTGTATTACTCCTACTGATTATAAGGGAACTGCTCTCACGTGTGGTGCTCTGCATGGCAACATATAAATACAGAATTTCCACATCAATATTTGCTCATGTAAGCCTGCATTATACACTTAAATCAAACGGACAGGGTGTTATTGTTTCTTCTCTCAGTTTTTTTTTTCTCTTTTTCAGGAAGACAATTTTTAACTCAGTGGCTTGAGTTCAGCCAATGCAACAGAAGTAACAATAGGGCATTTGGAAAAAACAGCTGAAAAAAGTCAGTAGTTGGATGAAATTTTTAATTGTACTCAACTCTAGAGATCATCTGTGGTGTCATAAAACATTTAGCAGGAGTCATTTGCTCTCTGTCTGCACAAGTTATTATTTCTTTTAAAGAAAGGAGCAGCTGCAGTCACCGGGAACAAACTTGACATAAAACACCTGCTAGGTTGTCAAATGAGGTGTTTTAAGCTTCATGAGTGTGTTATTGAGTCAGGAAGGTGCCTGGTCACGAACATGATCTCAAGCAATAATCTTGACATGACTGCGTAAGGGTTCCTCTAGACACACCGGTAAAATTGGGCTGCCTCGAGTGAGCAAATACAGCAGTCCACAGTGACAGCTCTTCACATTACGAATGTGGAAATGAGCAGCAACAGCAAGTTTGGAGAGTAGAAGCACTCAGTCGGATTACCATATGTACAAACCTGTACAAAAATTTAGGATGTTGCATAAACTGCGAGTTAAAGCGACGTAAAAGCACATCATTCAAACGCTATACAGTACAGTGCAAAAGTCTTGAGCCAACCCTCATTTCTTCATATTTTGCTTCCAGGGAGCGAGACTTTCTTTTTCCTTTTTTCATGACCATTTTCACCTAATTTCACCAAATTCAAAGGATGAGCCTGTGTTGTGTCTACATACATAATAGTGAATGAGCAGTATCAGGAGAAAAAATCTAGGAAAGCTCTCACACGTGACCTGAGAGATGCATCTAGAACTTCAGTTGCTCTGTCTACTGTTCACAAAAAGACAATGGGCTCAGTAGAAGGGTGGCTGTGAAATACCATTCTTAAGGAAATAAGAAAAGGCTGAAGTATCACACAAGAACTGGACTGGAAATCAGTGGCAGCCAGTCTTGAGGAGGTGATGAATCCAAATTGGAATTTTTTTTGGTTCAAATCATCTTCAGTATGCACAGAGGAGGCCAGGAGAGAGGTATGACTGTGAGTGTCTACCATCTGTAAAACATGATAGAGGCGCTGTCATGGCTGCATTTCAGCCAGTAGTCAAAATGGAGAAAAATTATGAACACGGTAAATTACTGTCAGATTTTAATCCACCATACAATTCCATCTGGAAATCATCTGATTGGCAATGTCTTCATTTTTCAGATTGACAATGATCCCAAACATGCTGCCAATGTAAAAACATACCTGGAGCTAACAAACACACAATGGAACACTATCAGTCATGGATTGCCTGTACCCCAACATTATTCAAGCAGTGTGGGATCATCTTGACAGAGAACAGAACAAAAGGGATCCAACATCTAAAGAAGAGCTTGGAATGTCCTTTTGAAAGTTTGTTAAAGAAAATACAAGAAAGCTTGCCTAAGAGAATTCAGGCTGTGTTGAAGAATAAAGATTGACCTTCGAGGGTTTTTAGAGTTGTACAAACTCTGTGTTTCTACTGTATTTGCAGATATATTTGCACATGCTTCCATAATTTGTTGCACTTATGTACCATTTTCCATGCAAAATGTAAAAAAAATGGGACTTTTGAACAGTACTGTATCTAAAAAGAAAACATATCATACATGGAAAGTGGAAAATATTGGGTATTTTTTTTAAAATCACTTTAAAGCTCTTGTTTGTTCTAAATTTCACCACAAAAAACAAACTAACAAAAAGAAAAAGAAAAAAAAAACAGCTAGAGCTTCTTAGCTGTTCTAAATATTGGCAGTTTCTCTGTCTGCTCCAAAAAAATCAGTGGCTCAACCTTGCACATTTCACAATAATACTATCCATTGTTATATTGATTATGGAAAATATTAACTAGACCATGACCTGAGCTCTGACCTGAGAACTGCTTTTATTTTGACTTGACTAAACACTCCTCACCCTCCTCATTCTCCTCCACACTCCTCATTGTATTCCTGCATTCACACACATCTCACGCAAAACTCCGGTGACATTTGAATAACCATCAAATAGTGATTTAGTTACATGTCATTTTTATCTGAGACTGCTGAGGTTACTAATGGAGCTGTCATTTACAGCCACAAAGCAGAACAAAATGGCCAACGCATTTCTCAAACCAGCTCGTGCACCATAATATGTATTTGTAGTCAAACAATTGCGCTGCAGGTCCAGTCATTATCCCTTCAGCTGTTCTCAGTGAATGTGCTTTGTCGTTAAAGGGACCCCCAGTCACACCAGACAATGTCACCAGGGTGCTGCAGAAAATAATTAGGTATTCAGGGAATAATTTAAATCAGATTTTTTCTCTCTGCTTGCAGTTTGAGAATTGGCAGGGAGTAAACTGCACAGTATTAGTCATAGCTTCACTTGGATTCTGACAGGTGATTGGATAATGACAGTTAATGCTGTTTTCTGTGGTTGACTTTGAACTATACTCTTCGTAAAATCGACACTGAACACTGAACAAGTACTGCATGTGTGAATATCCCATTTCTAATGAGAGAAAGGCCCTGCTGCTGACCTCATGCACCAAGAGGGATATTTTCTCAGTGAAGTCCCATTTTGAAGTCTTAAGCAGAGCATTTCAGCAGTTGCTATGGTGTTGGTGTTGGTATTTTGAAACCGGATGTGAAAAGCGAAGGATGGATCTGACTCAGAAACCAAGGGACGCTGTACACAGTAGGTAAGTTGGCCCATCCTAAAGTATACCCTGCTTTATCCTTCCTGATGTCTCCACTGGGAAAATTTTCAAAATAAGCCACAAGCAGCTAAGATCATGGACTCGTAAGGAAAGCTTTTACCGAAATCATAGATGAAGTAAGTAAGATCTTGTCACTTTTACTGTGTACATACCGTTTTTTGGCAAATGGCCTTTATTTGTATAGCGCTTTACTTAGTCCCTAAGGACCCCAAAGCGCTTTACACTACATTCAGTCATCCACCCATTCACACACTGGTGATGGCAAGCTAAATTGTAGCCACAGCTGCCCTGGAGCACACTGACAGAGGCGAGGCTGCCGGACACTAGCGCAACCAGGCCCTCTGAACACCACCAGTAGGCAACGGGTAAAGTGTCTTGCCCAAGGACACAACAACCGAGACTGTCAGAGCCGGGGCTCGAACCGGCAACCTTCCGATTATAAGACGAACTCCTAACTCTTGAGCCACGGTTGCCCCATGAAAAGACAATATGGATTCACTTGATACACATTGATAAGCTGATACCAAATGAAAGCTGCTCTGTGCGTGTAACAGTAAAACTAACCAAATGAGCCTCTTCATTGTGGAAGAAATATGTTATTTTCACAACACCTGCACAACTGTGTGTCCCAACTGTGTACAGACTTCACCTAAGCTAACCCTGAAGTAACAAACAAACCCAAATCCAAAAAGCCTCAATTCCTCTAAGCTCAATAAATAAAACTACAAACAATGTCAGGCAGAATAAATGGATGCAAGTCAGCCATGTAAGTATTTGACAAGGTTTAGAAGGGAGCTGCGTCAAAAAAGTTTTATTCTCCATCAGTCAGCCACAACATTAGAACCACCTGCCTAACACCGTGCTGCCAAAATAGCCCTGACAAGCCGAGGGATGGACTTCTTTGCAAAACCTCTGGATTTTCCCTGTGGTGTTATACACCAAGACAACTGCAGCAGATCTCATCTAACCTACAGTTGCAGTTAGAGGTGTACATGTACTTATCATGGGCACAACTATTAGAGCAATTTGGGGCTTTTAATGATTTCTTTGAACTGTTCTTTTTCCAGAGTAGAATGATTATACAGCACACTTTTAATGACTTTAAGAAAACAAGAATTGGGTGAAGTTTAAATTTTTGGCAGGATTTTCCACACAGAGTCAAAACCATAAATACAAGCTCAAACACATACCCCACTAATATTTACTTGAATGTTCTTTAACAAGTTGCACCTTGATCAGATGCTTTTGGTAGCCATCAACGAGCTAATGACAATTTTTTGGGCAGAACTGGTTGATTTAAATTTAAATTGGTTTCCCAGTTCAGATTCAGCTTTATGCACAGTACTTGTTCTTGATTATTAAATCCACTGTCCAGTATGCCATGTACCTAGCAGCAAAACTGTCCTGGAGCACGATGCTACCACCACCATGCTTGACAGTTGGTACAGTGTTCTTAGGTTTGAAAGCTTCAGTTTCACTCCTTCACACATAACTCTTGTCATACTGCTTTCTGTGTAGTTCCTGAAGATCCTAACCAATTTCTTCAATCTTTTTTTCGCCTGACCATAAAAAGTTCCTCCAAAAAGGCATTTGACTTGTCTATGTGGACAGCTGAGCTTGAAGGTGTCAGTTTTGGAACAGGGTCTTTCTATTTGGTCTGTGCCCTCTCACTGCATATAAACTTGGTTCACTGTGGAAATTGATGCTGGTGTGCTAACAGTTTCCACTACAAGGCAGGCTGGAGCCTCAGCGGTTTCTGGGTTGCTCCAGAACATCTTTATTAATTTCCTCTCATTTGAAGGTGACAGTTTGGGTCTTCTTCTGGACCTTAGCAAAGTGGTGACATGGCAAACTGTTTGAACTGTTGAACTTGGAATCTGTAGGTTTAGAAATAGTTCAAAGAGATTGTCAAAATTTGTATAAACACTAACTGCAATTCTTCTCGGCTCTTCACTGAGTCCCTTGGACTTTCCCGTTGTTCTGAGTGGTAGTCAGTCCAAAGAGTCCTGTCAAACAAATCATTTTTTATGCCGGCAAACAGAGAAGTAACAGTTGTAGTCAATAATGAGCAGTCACGAAAAGTTAATAGGCCTTGGTCTTGCCCAGTAAAAAGACACTGTAGAACCTTCAGCACCACTTCCTAAAAGATTTAAGTTAGTGTACATGTATATATTTTAGCCTGTGTGTATAATTTTGACCCTGTGTGGATCTGAGAAAATCCATAACATATTCAGATTTGTTCACATACCAAAAAGATGTATGCTGTACAATCATTCCACTATGAAGAAAGAAGATGTTAAAGAAATTATTAAAAGCCCCAAATTACTATGGCATTCATGCCCATGAGTGTATTTACTTCTGACCACAGATGCATACTACCTAACGAAGAGCAACAACAACATATTTAGATATATAAAGAAATGCACAACAAAATCCAGACATTAAATCATGGCTATTTAAATGTCAAGACATTCACTTATAGCTGCAAAATTAAACTTTTATCTGGCTTTAAGATGAATGTTCTTCACAGACACTGCAAGGTGGAGCAATATTGCAAAACACAGCTCTGCAAAATAGTCTCCACAACCTTAACGTCACTAACAGCAGATCCTCACTTACCAAGCTGAGCAGCCACAGCACAGAAGTAAAGAGGGCCACAGGTACATACTGGAACAGCAGAGCAATGATGATTGCACAATCTCTGAAACGCTCAACAGCACATAATTTATTACATTTGTTGTCAGCCTCTCATTTAGATTTTCTTTCTGATAACTTTGCAGTTGGCAATGCTGGAATAGGAACTCTTTCTGAAGAATATTTCACCACTGAATCAGTCTTTCCATCATCCGAAGAGATGTGCATATGCATATGAATTTTGGAGACAAGTTAATAGGAACTGTTTCTTTGAAAAGAATCTCTTTGTGATCAGCCAAAGTCCCCCGTCACGGACTAGATTTTCTAAAGCCTGAAAACAAAGCCCAGATGAAGTGCAGAAATCTAGTTTAATTTCAAACCAATTGAATTACAACATGCTGAAAGGTTCTATGAAATTTTTCTCCAATGCTGAACAAATTTCTGCTCATTCTAGCTTTAAAAATAAGTTGATTTATAATACTTGAGCGATGGCTACTTTTAAGGCAGAGCTGAGGAACTGTTCTTTTATTCTGACCACATTACCATATTTTTAAAAGCACATAATGCTAAACACCTGCTGACATATTCTGACAAGACCGTGTTGACAAAAGAGGAAAGACAGTAATTGCAGATGCATGTCCTGAATTGTTCCAGAAACCCATCTGTCTTAAAAAAGTAGGCATTATTGACAACAAAAAAACAGCAATTTTCCATATAAAAGTGGGTTATATAGTCAATGTAGTCAACAGTTTCGTAGCACCTTCTCATTTAATGGTTTTTCTGTATTATCATGACCATTTACATTGTAGATTCTCACTGAAGGCATCAGAACTATGAATGAACACACATGGAATTATGTAGTAAACAAAAAAGTGTGAAATAACTCAAAACATGTTTGTATGTATTTGGTTTCCTTTCGACCTCAGTTACCAAAAATTATAGACTAGTCTGCTATTGTTTAAAATCTTGTGCCATGACTCAACCTGTCTCATGGAAATATTGGCCTACTCTTACTAATAATAAGCTAAGATGGGAGGGTCTATAACAGCCACCTGGGCTCCCAGGATATAAAAACTCAGATGAACTGTTCACTGTCTCTCTTCCACGAACCCACTTTGGTGTTCATGTCTCGGATGATTAATGTTAATAAATACTCTTTTATTTAAGTAAATCTCTTTTGTGGTCCTTTGAGCCAGTTTGCGACAATGATCTTCATTCAGTTTTAAACAGACTTTCTTTGTGCATTAAATTCATCAAAGCGCATTCAGAGCCTCTCCTAAAAACAGTGTTTTTTTTTCACTCTTTTTTCGAAAAGCAGCACACACCTGGTATACTATACCTGTAGAACTACAGAACATAACTTACCTTTTTTGTTTTGTGGTGTTTTTCACTGTAATTATTGCATTAATACACTAAGAAAACAACCTCGCTTTCCACAGTTTTAGCTCTCACAAGCTGATACTTGATATACCAGGTCGAATTTGATCCATTTTGACATTTG
The DNA here is from genome assembly GCF_018398535.1 of Haplochromis burtoni. NCBI lineage: Eukaryota > Metazoa > Chordata > Actinopteri > Cichliformes > Cichlidae > Haplochromis > Haplochromis burtoni. The sequence continues at coordinate 3,412,451 of NW_024582368.1, forward strand.
ACCACAGAAAAATACCACAAATGTAATTCTTTTAACCTGAAATTTGACACTTTTTCTGAAGTGATTGCAAACACACAAAATATATAAGAAATTATACTGCTTTTGTCTGCTTTTGATCTGAAATAGGGCGACATGGCGATCAAGTGGTTAGCACTGTTTACTCACAGCAAGAAGGTTCCTGGGATCTTTCTGTGTGGAGTACCTGGAGTGAGGTTTCTCCAACTACTTCCTTCCACAGTCCAAAAATATGCATGTCATTTTAATGGGTGAGTCTAACTTGGCCATGTATGTGTGGCAGGTAAAGTGCTGTAAGAATGTGTGATCAAAGTGTGAGTTCTAGTTAAAAATAAGACAAGAAAAGGGCAATATAGCACATTACAAGCGTATATGCTGGTGCCTGTGATTTGCAAGCACCAATATACTGAGGGAAGTACCGACAATGTAAGAAAATAATCTAATAATACCAAAAACAAATTAGAATCCCCTGATTCTAACTGAGATTAAAACAGAGATGAAAAGAGGGGCTGGGGAGATCATACAGGTAGGTAACATTATAAAGGTACCTGAGCTGCCATTTCACTGAATGTGGAAACAAATGCAAATACCACATGTGAATGCACAGATGAGTCTGCAATGAGCAGGCTTTGTGTTGATTAATATTAAAATCATACTGATAATTAAAAATGGTACTTATGAGGTTTTTATTCTAGAGAAGTGAGGAAGTGTTTAATGGTTGTTTAATGGATGAATGGTGATATAATAAATCCTAACAGTCCCACAATTTTCCTGCCATCTTCACATTTAATGAAAGATAATTAAATCAGTCTGTTTTTTATTCTTTAATGTCTTAAGTATAACAGGACATGTTATTGTGTGAGAGTACATGTTTTTCTCCAAAAGTTTATTTTTCTGTTTCTCCAAAATACGCGCTCCTGCTCTCTGAAACATCACTTAATAATTAATCATCCATTTATAAATGTCAGATAGGCTATTTACACATTCTAAATTAATCAGTAGTTCAACATTTTTTCAAAACACTTATGAGGGAATTCTTGGCCTGAGTCAAAAACAAGGTTGGCGCTCCAGCAACACTTGTAGTATGATGAACAGCTTTATTACTTTGACCAATGTGTTTTGGCCTGCGGCCTTCATCAGGGTCATCAAAGGACATAGCCTGAAATGTGCCAGTCAAATAATAAAGCTGAAATTTATACTACATGTTTTGCTCAAGCGACCTCGTTACACCCCTGTTATTCTTCATGCAACTTGGAAGAAGGCGAAGTTGAGCCACAAGGAGGAGTCTCTACCTCCTCCTTTTTGGGATTGGTTTTTGTAATATATATTATAGCTGGGGACGTTTGCAGCTGGAACAGAAGTAAGGCAACAGAAAGCATCTGGATAATTTAATCAGATCAAAATCATGTTTATATGCAATGGTCGTAAGAGGGTGATAAAAAAAAACAAAAAAGGATTCTGTTTTGGCAGAGGCCTCCTTCTGTTCATGACCCATGACCTATATATATATATAACATCCAAGAATACATTGGGAAGATGGCCCCAACTGACCGAGTGCTGAATACCTCAGGCAGCAGAAACCCAAGAAAGAGAGGAACCATCATGGAAGGACAGGCCCCTGCACGGTATGTACCACCGGCAGATAGAGGAGGTGGCTGATATCCAGAAATCCTACCAGTGGCTGGACAAAGCTGGACTGAAAGACAGCACAGAGGCACTAATCATGGCAGCACAAGAACAAGCTCTGAGCACAAGATCCATAGAGGCTGGGGTCTATCACACCAGGCAAGACCCCAGGTGCAGGCTGTGTAAAGATGCCCCAGAGACAATCCAGCACATAACAGCAGGGTGCAAGATGCTAGCAGGCAAGGCATACATGGAACGCCATAACCAAGTGGCCGGCATAGTGTACAGGAACATCTGTGCCGAGTATAACCTGGAAGTCCCGAGGTCAAAATGGGAGATGCCCCCAAGGGTGGTGGAGAATGACCGAGCTAAGATCCTGTGGGACTTCCAGATACAGACGGACAAAATGGTGGTGGCTAACCAACCGGACATAGTGGTGGTAGACAAACAGAAGAAGACGGCCGTAGTGATCGATGTAGCGGTTCCGAATGACAGCAATATCAGGAAGAAGGAACACGAGAAGCTGGAGAAATACCAAGGGCTCAGAGAAGAGCTCGAGAGGATGTGGAGGGTGAAGGTAACGGTGGTCCCCGTGGTAATCGGAGCACTAGGTGCGGTGACTCCCAAGCTAGGCGAGTGGCTCCAGCAGATCCCGGGAACAACATCGGAGATCTCTGTCCAGAAGAGCGCAGTCCTGGGAACAGCTAAGATACTGCGCAGGACCCTCAAGCTCCCAGGCCTCTGGTAGAGGACCCGAGCTTGAAGGATAAACCGCCCGCAGGGGCGTGCTGGGTGTTTTTTTTATATATACACACACACATATACACAGATAGATAGATAGATAGATAGATAGATAGATAGATAGATAGATAGATAGATAGATAGATAGATAGATAGATAGATAGATAGATAGATAGATAGATAGATAGATATTGTGAAAATAAGGCTGCAGAGTTATTTTTATGCTTTTTTTTTTCGCTGATCGTGAATGTTTGCTATCATGTGATTATCAATAACCAGATATGATCGTCATGGAGCATTTATTGGAGCTTGTGAAAACAGCATCTGAAAGCAGGCTTTCCATCACTTTCATTGCTATGGAGAGTTCAGATGATTACAATTGATCTTCCTCCAGTGAGGATAAAATCCAAGCCGCAGGGAGAGAAAAAAAAAAATCCTCATAATTACAGAACCAGGATCACTATGGCTCAAACTATGGCTGGTCTGATTTTCATCATATTTCCATTATGTAGCTCAGTACAGTTTTTCATACAAATCAGAAAGAATGCAAGAAAAAATGGCTTTGCTCAAAACAATATATACTGACCTAGAAAATATGCATTTTAAAATGGAAACTAATTCTGCAGTAACAGATAATAGAGGAGCTCAGCGTCAGATCATTAATTAATTAGACCTATTTTTTTTTCCACATCCTGGGATCACTGCTGTAGCTGTGGTTAGAATAAGAACCATCCAGTCTACAGATGTTCCTATATGCTCACTTTGTGCTTCATTTAATGTAACGAAGCAAGTCAGAGGAATTCAGTGTAGCGCAAACTCTCACGGACCATTTTTTCAGTTACTTGCTATTATTGCTTGGTTATGTAATAACAATAAAGTGTCATATAACCTGTGGGAAAGCCAAATTCACATGACGGCAAAACCTATATTGTAAAGAGCACATTTTTCACTTGAAACCCCTGTAGTGCAGTGCAGATGTTTACAGTTGTTTTACAGTTGTTAGCACTGTATTATAAACTGTTTAAACTTTACTAATATAGAGCCTGTAAAGTATTGCTGGAGCAGAGGGTGACTGCAAACATGTTGGAATGTTAACTGAAGCAAAAGTGTAAACCAGTCATGAACAAAGAAGGTTTATAATGAATTACGGCATTTATAATCGATAAATATTTAAGGTGGTCCTTCAAGCTTTGGCCTTGTGCATAATTAAAGCACTTTACATGAATTCATAATGATGTAATGACAAAACAAGGCCCAACACAAATACTGTCTGTCTCTCTTTGCTTATGAGGTGTAAGATATTGATTTTATACTGCTGCTCTGGGCTTGTTTTATTGAAGCACAAGCATATGTGCAAGTCTTGGACAACTTACAGCTGAAAATCACTGTGGAATTTTCTGTAGAATAATAAACTAAAACAGAACTCAGGTTTGTTCATTCCACTCATGAAAAGACAGCCTTTCAGAGACATGGAGTCAACAAATAGAATAAGTTTCATCATTCGAGTTTGGCACTAATTTACTCTGTAAATTTCATCGAAATTGTCCCATTAGATTTTATTACTTGTTGTGTGTGATGGATTTTGTGATGGGTTCAGAAGAAACACTGTTATAATATTAGGATCAATCCTCTGGAGATGATGAATACTCTCAGTAAATTAGCCATTGTACACTGATTTACTGAGTGCAAAACAATCCCAAGGGTGGTGTTAGACTACACCATAAATTCATAATGATGTAGCTCACTACATTTACGCAAATTCCTTCTGGGAAGCTGGTCGTTAGAATATCTGATTTGCTTTATACTTGAAACCATCATAGAAGGCGACTATGGAGTGCCAAATGTGTCCAAAGCTAGGGAAGTAAAAACTAAAGGCTGGCACAGAAGCAGAGGCAGGAACAGTTTTACATACAGTTAAAAAAAAATAAAACAACTAACAGAAAAACTCAGGCTGGGGTGGAAAAAAGCTGGTGGTTGCTGTGGACCTGATGCTGGGATGAACCTGGCAGGGGGAAATACCGAGGGGAGCCAGGGAGAAAGAAATCCAGGAAGTCAAAAGGGGGCGGATGGGGCAGGAGGTCTGCAAATGAGCTGACTCATCTGTGAGAAGTGAGGACACAGAAAACATGAATTAAACTGAGCAGTATACTGAGGGAAGAGTTGCGAGAATCTGCTTATACTAAAGCTGTGCATGAGAAAAGTCTACGCTCTGGCGAGAACGCAGCTGAGAACATGATGGAGGTTTGATTGGAGAAGTGGTTACAGCTGGTGAAGCTCTGCTCAGGTTTCGAGGCACCTGTCTCCACTCCTGCAATCGAACTTTCTCCAAGACACAAAAAATATGTGTATGAATGAGAGAAAGGCACAGAGTGTGTTACAGAGACACAGCGAGAGAAGCTGCAAGCAAGATGGGAACAGAGAGAGAAATGAAGGGTGTGACAACCTGAACGTCTTGTGGAGACCTGAAAAACCTGTTTCATCAGGCTCAGGATCTCATAATGTTTAGTGATCCTGTCATATGTACGTGCCTTGCAGACGGAGGCAAGTAAAGACCAGACTGGATCTTTTTTTTAAATCAGATCAGCCAAAAATGAAGGTTTACACTGCTCAGTGTTATACCCACCAAGTTTAAATGAATGCTTGCTGAGTTAGCCAGACAAACACTCAAACTTGGTGTAGAGATTTATTCACTGTTTTTTGAAACAGTAAAGCAGTTGTGATACCTTAAAGGAAATTTATGACAGTATGTTTGCACTGAAGCACCGCAGCAATTTCCTAATGTTGTAAACCTGCTCAACATTTGGCAATAAAACCCTTTCTGATTCTGATTCTGATTCTGATTCTGAAAACAACTTCAAAGTGTGTCTGGTTTGTGGCAGCAAGTACACCTTTATAAAAAGCAGTTGAACTGACGTTGGTGTTATATAAAAATTGGACTTTTATTTAAGGGCCTTAAATTGCAGTGGAGAAATAAACCATAGCCTCAGACTTCTCATCGCAGACTCACTAGACTTGCGTCAGCAGTTTATACTTTAATAAATACCAACAAATCATCAGCATATAAAAAATTATTAGAGATGATTTGAATTATTAGTCTTCCCAAGTATACACACACACGAAGTGGAAAGCACTTGTATCTGTATTTCAACAGCATGATGTAGACAGAATAAAGACGCAATCTGCATAATTTTCATTTTATGCAGACGCAACCAGTGAATTTGGTACACTTTTCAAATCATGTACAGCTGTAGAGTTACAATTAACTGGAAGTTATGACTGCAGGCACAGTAAGTGAAGACTGTATGTAAAATATCCGTAATAAAAATGTAATGTTTTGGTGATGTGCATGTTACTTCCATCCCCACATTTATAAATAGATGAAGAGAGTGAAACTACAATTAAAGACTAAATGGCAGATTGCAAAGTTCTTTCCAATTTTCTCCAAAAACTAAGAAGGTAAATTGTTATTTAACTAATTTATGTGCACCTGTTTCATTTCAGCTGCAGCCTGAGAGTCTATGCTGGTTTGCTTCTCCCTTGTTTTAATGTTCAGTGTGGAGCAGAGGAGCGTTTCACACCGAGATGCTGAGCGTGATTTTCTTTTGTCCTGAATATTGGATATGACATCGTAAAATAATCTCCTAGCAAAAAAATTGATCAAATAAAATAAAAATCTAATTGAGGGTTAGATAAGTATTGTAGAAGCAAAACTTTAGGAATTTGTATGCCATCATGTTCAAGTACTCTGCAATGTGCAGCACTTGAATGTTGTGCAACACATTGTGCAACAACTTAAACTAAAATTGAATGTCTTTTCTGTTTGGCAGGAATTTTTGGGGATCATCAAGATTTGAACGTTTTATTCCTCATATGAATAAAATCAATATTCATATGTGAGTAGGTGCAGCAATCTTAAAATATGCTGCGCAGGTTTCATTGCCGCACTGATGTCTTATTTTACAGACCGTTTAAATAGTTGGACCACTCGGGTGACATACAGAGAGGACACAAATTGCAACACTGCAGTCTTTCCACTCCTACATAAATCACTGCAAGACAGAGCGAGGAGGGAGAGCAATGACGGAGAGGCTAATGGAGCAAGGAGCACAACCATGTCATCTTTCAGACAGGTTTATAAAGCAACTACTATACAAAGTTTAAACTTCTTTCCACCCACTTTCTGGAACTTATTGGCATACATACCAAGACAACTAGGATTAGCATACGTTATACAATGAAAATGTATTGGCAGATGTCCAGAAGCTACCCTCTTTCCTCTCATTAGAGAAGTAAGATTTTCACATACCCACAGAGCTTTGGAAAATGTCACAAGGTTGATTTTCTTCTTTAACATCAGTCTTTCACTTTTGTTATACGTTTAGGAATCTGTAACATTTTCTTTTACAGCTCAATAATAATAATGTGGTGATATTAGGGTAATAAGTTAATTTAATATTAACATAAAATTAATAGGAATAGGGAGTTTTACATTTTGTAGCCTTCATTACTGGTTATTACACAGAAAATATCAAATATTTCCAGGTAAGAAAGAATTAGAAATACACAGGTTTGCATTTTGCAGCCACTGACTACCATAGTGTTCTGGGTAAAAAGCCACTGAATTAACTGTAATATTGACATTTTTACCTACATGCAGAGCTACCATCATTATATTGCTGATTATCATATTGTTGACAATATATTACTTCATTAGTTGATTTTGCCTTGAAGGGATATGTTTATTTCCACATTATTTACCCCCAGTTGCTACTGAAATACATACATTTCAGTGCAATATTACACATTAAGCACTGGTGATTCAAGATAACTAAATCAATATTACTTGACATTTACTTGTGTAATTAAGTAATAGTAATAGTGCCATTTCCACGTAACTACCTTGATGGCCCACTGTTACTACATTGAGCTGTAACAGAAAGTGCTTTGTAGAAATGTTAAGTGTCCTGAATCATTGCAAATAAAAATTTTGGGTGTAAGAAAAAGAAGAATGTGTCAAAAGCAATTTATTTCTCAACTCAAAATTCTTCACTTTTTGTGGAGCTCCTTTTGTCTTTCTTGACATGTGAAGTTTGAGTTTTTGATGATGTTTCTGTGCACCTCACAAGCTTCTTGGCTCAGGCAGTGGTTATGCTTCTACTTCTCGATATTTTAAAATAAATGATTTCACTTTTTGCTGTTTTACTGTGTTTATTTTCTATTTAGCAGCTCAATTAAAAACACATTAGAGATCAATAACAGCTTTTTGAAAACTACCATATAAAAACATAAGCTTAGAATTAAAACACATTCTAGATAATTAATGCTTTTCCTCCAACTTTAATAAAATGGTGTTTCTTCATGGAGGTGAATATCTTTAAGAATAATTTAAGATTGAGCTAATAATTATGAGTGCTCCTTTGTGTAATTACCCTTTTCTTCACATTCAGGATGAAATGGGACTTTTTATTTTCAAAGTCAGTGCGTAACAAGATAAATGACACTTCGCTCCCGAGTATTGATTCTTGTGTGCCACAAACAGATGCTCTGTCATTTGCGGTGACACACAATCATATTAAGCTGACAACAAGGTGAAGGCCACGTTACAACTGAATGACAGTTCTGCTCCTCCTGATACAAATTACCTTTCATTTCTTTACCTTCGTCCCCTCCCTTCCCCACACACTCTCGCACACACACACAACCCGACCTTCACATCTGTAACAGCTGTTGCAGATCTTTTCAACGTTAGTTAATAATATAAGATGTATTAAGGAAACCCATTCATATTGCATGATGTGTTGATTTTAATTTTGTAAGTCTTCTGTTTATGTAAACGTGATTTTCCATTGTTGTGTCTATTATGGGTTATAATTTGAAGCCGCGTGACAATGTGCAGACTGTCTGGTCCAGCTTTCCACTCTTGTTCCGCCTGTTGTTTCAGCACTCTCCAAACAGATGCTCCATCAAATCTCTTTATACTTGGCTGAGCAATGGGAGTTACGCACTGTCACTTTGTGGCCTCCATTCAACGGCACCCAATGTATAAGCTGTCATTCACCGTGATGGCTTTCACGAGTATGTGCAACGTGTATGTGCCTGCCTGTTCATGAACATATGCCAGCTCTTTTTTCTTTCTTTCTTTTTTTAAAGCATATGTACTTGCAGTTATTTGAAAGTTTGTTGCAAATTCAGCCTGCCAGCATGTGTGTGTGTTTATTCCCATCTGGTCTTTATCCAAAAATGACAGTACTTCAAAACATTAACCTCATATGAAGTCTCTTGTGACCGCGCCTATATTTGTCAAAACTTCCTCTCATTGAGTTGTTGTTCAGCCAGCCTTTAGGATCTTGCTATCAGGGCGGACTTTGCTTATCAGTGCCCATCTCTTTAGGAGATTGGGTTGATGTGGGTTGTTAGGCTTCAACTAATAAGACTCTTCTATATTATGGAGCATCTGACTGTCATGAGAAGCCACAATAACATTATCTGTACTCAGAGGAATCATAAAAATATCAAAGGAATCTCCAGCAGATACCAAAGGCAGATCAGAGCCCGAGCCTGTTTACAATAAGACTTATTGTAGTTTTAAGAGTAGCTGCATATTTTTAACCCCACACAGTATTGCTGTATCTTAGATCTCTCAGAGAGGCAAACTTCCACTTGACTCATAATAAATAACATGCTATATATATATATTACATGTAGTAGGAAGCAACACATATTTATAATGCTTATGTGGATCACAGAGATATTATGTAATTTTTTGCTGAAGGGGATTAACCCTTAACATTTTTTTTTCTGGAGTTTATTAAAATCATCTTTTTTTACTTTCTTGGCTGACAGCATCAGCTTGTTCCAGCCTTTCAGTAAATATATAATTACACTGAGAGATATATTCAAACACAAGCTTCTTGTGGACGGCTACCCTTTGCTCCTTTCATAAATGACTTATAGTTTTGCACCTGAGCCCTGCTTTCTCCATCAGGATCCCACATGGTGTCTGCTTTGCACGCTTTCGCTGAGCATGGACTCATATGGAAATGCATCTGGTGCAACATTTTAAATACATTTCACAGACTTTCAACCTGATTTAGTGACTTTGAGAACTTGGGAATCTGCATTAGAAATTTTAAAAATGTATTCAATTTTTACTGTTGTGGGTCTCAACAGGAGCAGTATCCATGAACACACAACACGTTAAATCTAAAAGCAGGTGGGCTACAGTAACTTAAGACTAAGTGTCAGCTAAAAACAGAAAACTGAGGCTAGTGTTTGCACGAGATCACCAAAACTGGGCAACTGAAGATTGGAATAATGTTGCCTGGTCTGCTGAGTCTTGATTTCTGCTCCAACATTTGGATGGTGGGGTCAGAATTTAGCACACGAACATGAACGCACGGATCCATCCTACCTTTCATCAACGATTTAGGCTGGTACTGGTGCAGTGGGTGTGGGGGATATTTTCTTGGTGTTTTTGGTCCCCTTATTATCAACTGAGAATTGTGTAAATGCCTTCCTTCCAGCCTTCCTGAGTATTGTTGCAGACCATGTTCATTATTATGACCACATTTCAAAACTCAAATCAGCTCAAACTGGTTTCCTGGACATGACAATGGATTCCCCAAAACTTGTTTTTGTTCATCTGGATGACTGAGCATGCATCAGGACATGGCAATAGATTCATTTTACTCATTTGGCACTCCAGATCTAAATCCAGTAGAACATTATGGGATGTAATGGACCAGGAGATTTCCATTATGGTTGTGCAATGCAACTGTGTTGCGCTTCATGGCAATATGGACCAAAATCTCTGAGCAATGTTTCCAGCACCTTGTTGAATCATTATCAAAAACAATTAAGGCACTTCTGAAAGCAAAAGTAGGTCAAACCCAGTGCTAGCAACATATAACTGATGAAATGGTTGGTGAGTGTACATTCACTTAAGATGACGAAATAACATTTTCCCAGGCTCTTCTCACAAGCCTTGAGGGGGCGGGATATAACTGGAAAAACTTGATATCATGTTCTTTACACTCTTGTGGGCACATGTGGGGCTGTTTCTGTTGTCAAATCTCATCACCCACACCATGGGAGTGTAAAGCACTGAAAATGAACACTCCCTTGTTTCTGAATTGTTTCTGCTGCCATATTTACTTTGTTTTGATTTTACGTTATGAAGAAATATAAAGAAAGACACTCTCATAGCAATATCTGACATTTTGCTGACACTGGCAAACATAGCAGAGCAAAAATGGACGTAGAGAGGCAAAATGAGGCGAGTTTATTGAATTGAGCAAGAGTGTGGTATATTTTCTTTTAGTTCTTCTTAACTTATGAACTAAAGCTGCAAACAAGTATCATTTTCTGAGAGTGAAATCAGGACACTGCAATTTTTTTTTTCATTTAATGATGCCGCTATGACATGAAATGTATAAAATCCTTCAGATTTTGAGCCAAAACCATCATTTGCACAATGCTTAGTGTGTAGATGTAAAGCAAGCAGTCTTTTGTGCAGCACAGCACGTTTCCCTTGACTGTGCCTGTACTCATGACACAGTCTGTCTTCAACACATCTGTCTTTACTCATACTGTATAAAGCTGACATCATCTCCACACATGCAAAGCCTTGCATACACATCCAGCCTCCCCCCAGCACAGGGCCTGTAGACTCTTCAAGAGTATGAGGATGGAGGAGGGGTAAATAAATCAAAATCAACAACAGGCATCTGTTTAAAACAACTGACAGTATCCAGAATACAGCCCCAAAGCAGGCACGGTGAAGGTCAGTGGAAAAAAAGGAAGCGAGGTATTGCCTCTGTCTTTCAGGAAAATGGATCCAATGTTTTTTTTAACCCATAAATCACCCTAATTAGTGTTAGGCTTGATCACCAAGGACACAGACAAGAAAATGGCTGAGATGTTGCACTCTGTTGTCAAGGAAACTGGTCAGTATCCTTGAAAGATCTGAATAAACTGCTGACCATCACATACATGCAGTACATGGAAACCTCGAGTGGCAAAATCTTCCACTGCAGTTTTATTTCATTTATCTATTTCTTTTAGGCTCGTACATTTCAAAACATTGCGAAACAAGTAAATATACAAATATAGCAGTTGTTTTACATGTTGCGGATTGCAAAGACTTCACAAATACTTGTTGCTTGATGCTTGTGCTTGTCAAAACTGATTCAATTCTTCTCCACTGACGACTACCAAATAACTCGAGCTAGCTTTGGCGTATCAGTGCTCATACACTGGTCACTTCATTACGTACGCCTTCTTAGTATCAAGTTGAACTGCTTTGCCTTCAAAACTGCTTTAAATCTTTGTGGTATAGATTCAACCAGGTTTTGGAAACATTCCTCAGAGATTTCAGTCCATACTGACATGATAGCATCACACAGTTGCTGCAGATTTGTTGGCTGCTCATTAATAATGTGAATCTCTCGTTCTATTATATTCTCTATTGAATTGAGATCCAGTGACTCTGGAGGCCATTTGAGTACAGTGATATAATTTGAACTCTGAGACATGGTGTGTTCCCCTGATTGAAGCAGTTTGCCCATCAAAAGATGGGCAGCAACAACATTCAGCACCCAGAAAACTACCACTCCATGGATATTTTCTCTATTTTGGATTTGTCTGTAAACCATAGAAAATCCCTGTAGATCAGTTGTAGTTTCTTAAGTACTCAGCTCAGCCTGTCTTATCCCAACAAACATACCATGCTAAGAGTCACTTAAATCACCTTTCTTTCCCAATCTGATGGTCAGTTTGAACTTCAGTAGATTCTTTTGACCTTGTCTACATGGCTAAATGCACTGTATTGCTGATATGACATGCATGATATTTGCACCAACAAACATTTGATCAGGTATACCTATCTGTATCTCTCTTTCTCAAAGCTTGCTTAAAAGGGTTAGTTTTGGGATATATCAAGTTCAGCAAATTGGTAATTGTAAAATATTGCAAAACAAATTCTCACCCATCTTACTCTCTGTTGCTTAGCTTTGTCAATTCTGTCACTGGAAAATTGGGAAGCAGCACAAAGTGCATTTCACACTGCAGAGATGCATTTCACCGTCCAGCTATGGCTTCAACATAAATGCATTGGTTCCCGTGTCTTTATACAAGAACTATGGTGGGTATTCTGCATGCATTAAATATTCTGTTTTGATACGAAGTAATTCACGATTGGTGTGTGCATGACAAGCGTCTTGAACGAAACACATCTGTGAAAGAAACTGCAACACAATCATGCGAGCTTAGTAAACTCATCACAACAGGAATGATATCAGCATCTCATGCTGGAACTGTTTTTCCTTTGGATCTCTTACAAAATATGTATTCAAAATCAGAAAATGATGTCCCGCTGTTGTCTTTTTAGACTGGAATTTATCATTAACTCAATTTTTGTTGTGTCACTTAATGAGATTTTGTTCCCTCTGGAAGGCAATTAAACAATGGACCCTGTGTTCCCATTCCTGCCAATATTCTGACAGTCCTCCTCTATCAACACACAACTATCTAATACCAATTAGTTTCTGTCTTTTCAAATACATGCAAATTAAAGTTGCAGCAAATTAACTGGCTTTCCAGCTTATCCCAGCCACTGAAGTGTGGACCCACTGCGCTACATCTTTTATTTTGTCATTATTTCAGCCAACAGTCAATGTCAGCCCATTCTCAAGGGTAATATGATGGGAGGAGGATTAACCTGACCCCAGTTTTATCAGATTCAGTTCACACTGATGTAGCTGTTGATCTATTCTGTATGACCAGGAATAATTGCAAATTTGTCTCTCTGCAGGTCACAGAGCGAGAGGCTGTGTAAAAATGTGGCTGAAAAACATAACCACAACACTTTCTGTAATCACAATCAGCTCATATTTAATGCGACTTGCTCCCAATGATCTAGCCCCCTCTAGTGTGTAAAGAAATGATCACGTAGCAGTCTGTTCCCTCAGAGGTCCTCTTCAGAAACGTCCCTCATTCATCATATATGCAACAGACCGTTTCAGTGTATTATTCAAATATTGCAGCATTTAAAACATATTTTAAAATCTATAGATAATTGCTCCTAAAAGGAATAAAGTCTTATTTTAATATCAAGTTGAATCTTGGCTGTATGTTTTCTAATATTCCTCCTCCTCCCCAGTCAATTTCTCCCCTCAGCAACTATTAATCTCTACTGTTGCATACATTTAGTTTCCTAATCAACCATCTCCCTCAGCATAACAGAAGCCAACTTCTTTTGAACCACTAGGGGGCACTATGAATCAACCCAGCCATTAGCAAATTAGCAGGGGAGTCATAAGAGGTGGTTATTTCTCTAGCAGTAGCTGTTTATTGCTGTATTACTGAAAATGAAATCCAAAGCAAACAAGTCTGTTTGGTACATTGCCCCCCCCCCTCATTCCCTCTTGCTATTCCTCCGATTTGCCCTCGTACCAGTTTTTTCCTTTTCTTTTTCCTTCTCTCTTTCTCTTTTTTGTTTTCTTTCTTCTTCTTTTTTCCCCTAAACCAACCGGTGGTTATGTTGTCTGGAATATGCTAATCTGTTATGCACCGGCAACTCCCTGGGTGAAGATCACTTATTAAAAGCATAGTTGGGAGGGTTTATGCAAATTGAGTCAAATCAAAGCAAGCTTTCCCCTGGTTGATTACCCCTTTGCATATATTGTGAATTTGAAACCAATATTTTATTCCTGATATTCCTTCTTGTGAAAGCTTTGGCACTGTCACATCACCTCTGAGCTCTCACCGTTGAGTATTTCATGTTGAATTCATGTTTTGCTCCTTTTAAATCTTTTTTTTTTTTTTTTGGGCGTTGCCTCAAAAAAACAGTTTGCATGCCTGTAGAAAGGAGAAGTTTCATTTCCCGTTGAGTGGACTGACAGATTTGTTAGAAGGGAAAGATGGATAATATCCGTTGCGGCCAAAGGCTGCCGTGAAGTAGTCTGACACAGACACTGATTAAGCCTCTTGAGATCTGAAGGGATTGTGAGTCTTAGTTGAGGAAGAAAAAGAGAAAGAAAAAGAGAGGAGTGAGCAGGCTAAATAACAAAACTGCAAATTGGATGAGATGCAAGTGTCCTGTGGGTGGGTGTGTGTAACATGGCTTTTGTGTTACTTGTGCAGGTTGGACCAACAATGAGTTTTGCTTCCTTAACTCAAGACCATTAGGTGAAGGAGCGAGGGGATAAGCAGGTCTCAGATCAACAAGAGGAAACAGCACTGGGGATAATGTGCTGCATTGTTTTTGTGGCAGTGTTGACATCTGATTCCTGGTCATTATTTAGGAAAGAGTTGTATACTTTCTGCAACAGCTGGGCCCATTTTGCATACAGCCACACACTGAGGAAGGACCTAATTGGACCTCTTTGACATGCATATGGGTTTATGTTTATAGCACAGTTATGCCCTTTAGCTCACCTCCTGCTGTGCTAATTTAGAGTGCAAAGGTGAGGCCTCTATGCTCCATAATTTGTCAGTAAATTAAGTAAAAAGAGCAGAGGTCAATACCTTCCCTGCAGGTAAATATACAGACAGTGCAGTCTGGTGTTGGGTACTTAATATCACCTTTCACTGGTTTAGATAGTAGGAACATTGGGATTTTTCATCTTGAAGGTGCAAACTTTAGTAAAACTGTTTATAATAGTAGTAAGGTGGTTAAAAATGGCTAGATTGTGATTTCAAAGCAACAAACACACATTACACACTTAAGAGTTAAATTAAAAAATTAATATATTTTATACCACCTCATGTTATCTCAGATAAACACAACTTAATGAAGGCGATGGTCAAACAGTAACTAGTACACTGAATCCATAATTCTAGTTAGCTAGCTAGTTGTATTTTACTGTTTTAGAATAGTGATTTGATGCTTTTAATGAGGTACCTTGAACTATAACTGATATAGATAGTAGATCTAAAATAAGGGAAAAATGTGCCTTTGTGCTTCATCTAAACATAATCTTAAATGAAAATAACCCCTGAATCTATTTGGGAGCCGCTGCAGCAATACTAACCAAATAGAGGCAGATTTATGGCATGTGTGTGATATATTCACAAGTAGCTTTTGTCTAGACGTATTCATTTAGACAGCTGCATTCCTCTGTGTCTTTGTGGGTCAGTTCAGTAAGGTTTGGACTATAAGTGAATCACTTGAGCACATTTCAGCGTTTAACCCGAGCATAAACCCCATCAGTGCAGTAGAAGCAGCTGTGGATGATTCCTTAATCCAAGCAGACACTGAGAGAGGGATTCATAAAGGCAGAAAGGCTTCCAGCAGCATCCTCCCTATTGCACACCAGCAGGGATAAAATTCCCTAATGTGAATGCAGAAGGGTTTGCTGGCTGCAAAGTCTAATTGCAATATTAATCAATTACAGAGAATAAAAAGCTCATTTTTATGCCTATCATGGGTGGGTGGCTGCCCGACTTCCTGTAGTCTTTATTCACTGGATCATATGAGGTCTGTGTTCCATTGTGGGAAAATGAAATTATCCCACTTCACTTTGATATTTGCATAGGGGCTCAAAAACACTTGTGCAGGAGTATAGTAGCTACATCATACAAGTATAGCATAATGAATGTTTGCCGGACTCCTGTTGATATAGTTACACAGAATCAGCCCTGCATTAATGGTGAGCGCAGTTCAATAATGTCTCAGTCTGGATGAAAGCAGCCCCCCATAAAAACCATCAGAGGGCAATCGATGTGCTTTCATCCCCAGGACGGAAATTGCACTCATATGGCTCAGACACTATGAAGGTCCCCCATCCAAAGCAAAATCATTAACATCAAACTTGCAGGAAAGAAATCAAAATGTCAGTCTGCCCTGCAATCACTAGGCAGATGAGTATTGCCTCTATTTCTTATACAATTTCATTCTCCTCATATATACTCCAAACGTAGCCTACTGTAGGCTTTCCTCCAGCATGATCTAACTGTGTTAAATATGGAGAGGTGAGATACTTGGAAAAGTTTTTTTTCCTAAAGAATTATTTAACATAGTCTCCTACCTCTATATACCCGGAGATATTATGAATAATGACGGCTTCATTACCTGGGATGCATGGTTAATTTATATTTGTGCTGTTCAACTAAAATCTTACTTTTCCACTTTACCTCTTCTGGTGTTTGTGCAGCCTCTCATTTGAAGGCTTGTGTTGTCTTTTTTCTACAACCACAGCGCACATTATTTAGATGTGAGGGTGAAGTGTTAAGTTATCAGCTAATGCCAGCAACCACGGGTATCGAGCTGCTTCCATGGACACAGATACCTGCTAATTAGTGATAAGTAAGATACAAATAATATACTAGAATTTCATTTGCCGACACGGGAGCACTTTTTAGATGATGTAATAGTAAGTTTAACAGCACAGAGACCCATATAATTTGTCAGGTTACTCTATCAAAAATGTTCCAGTTAAAATGGTTCAGTTCAATGACTCACTTCAGAAGCAGTGAATCCTATCAATCTGCAGTCACACTAGGGAAAACAGTGGCTCGAGACTGTGACACAGCCAAAAAATATTGTGACTGGTTACTATGAACTCTCACTGCCTTTGAAATTGTTGCTTTGAAAACAGTGATCAGGTCTGCAACCACCCGCATTACTGTCTTCAAAGCAACTTTGGTGCTTAAAATGGGAATATAATAGCAACAACGTGGAGTCAGTCTGATATCAGTTTACTATCACTTTATGATCGAATGAGGCCATTTTATGTTAAAATGATCAAGTCAAGTCAACCAAGTCAAGTGGCTTTATTGTCATTTCAAGCACATGCAGTGGTACAGTACACAGTGTGTGACCATGGTGCTACATACATACATACATACATATAACAGACAATCAACACAGCACTACTTAAAAAGGGTGCAAAAATTGCAAAAAAATACCAAAACAAAGGCAGTGCAACACCAGACAGAACAGAACGATACAGACACAAGACAGTGCAGACGCAACAGTGCAATAGAAATGTGCGACAATGACCGTGGATTGGGCAAAAAATAACCTGATAATATGTGATATTATGGTGATTAACTATGACAAATCAGTCAAAATCACAAATCTGCTTCCATCTACATACACAGAGACCCACGTTACCCAATAACATTCAGAATCCCATAAATTTGAAACAGAAATTTCAAATTTCTCCAAAAGTAGAGATGTAATTGCTGCAGGACATCATTTTAACTGTATAAAGCCACTCCAGAAACTTATACATAGCAACAGTCTGTTGAGTCAAGTTCCCTATTGTAAAGAGAGAATAGGGATCGCAATTTGTTGGCAATCTCTTTGCATTTATATAAAAATGTTTTTTGAAAACCTTTGCCAGTTTGTCTAAGAGTGATCCAAGGTGGACCACAGTTGTTTTGAGACAGGTTGCCTCCCTCAAAGAAATCCGTGCAATCGCTATGAAAAGGGGTCGGCGGAACCACTGAAAGTTAAGATAAATAAATAAATAAAGTACAATGTAATAACTGGGCAAGCACCATTTTTCCATTCTTCCATGAAGGAGAGTGCCATCCTGTTTTTACTCTAGAGTGATTGAACCATTAGCCAGCTACCAGTTTACTGCAGCTTTAGAGGTTACCTATTCTGCTTATTTCCAGCTTCACAATTTATTCATTCTTATAATTAATTAGAGTAGGTTTGCATGATTATTTCAAAATTATACTAAGCCTATTCTCCCTTAACCTCCTAGGACCTGGCGTCCATATATGTGGGCATCACATTTTGGGTTATTTAGACCAAAATACTCAATTTTGCTCTACAAGGGCCTGATATCCACTTACGAGGACATTATACTGCTACTGTTCTATCAAAATTTTAAACCAATATCCTCATATTTTTCTTAAAAACAAAAATAAGGTTAAAGAAAAATCTGGTAATTCTTTGTTTTTACATTCATCGGGCCCCAATGTGACCAAATATCAAAGAGAAATGAAAATGCATGCCGTGGAAGAGTTTGGGTCTTAGGAGGTTAAAGCCAACTTCTTCTTCATCAATATTCTCACTGGCTCCCCCTTGTAGCTAAGAGGTTTGAAGAGCAGGTAGGTGCTGTGTGCCAAACCCTCCACTGGCATCATACAAAGAGAAGAGCAGAGAAACTGCATATTATTGTTAATATTATTATTATAGATATGACCATTTAAAGAAAAAAAATGCCATGCCGTATTTATGCTGTGCTCAAAAATGACAAACTTACACCTGTACAGTTAAGATTTGATACAAAATCTATTTTGTTGAGTAATCTGGGTCAGTACATTAATAAACCCATGCAGATGTTAGGAGACCTTCATCAGTAGTTACATTTAGCGACTCATTAAGATTTTTTTCTCTCTATTTGATCTAAATGTGGACTAGGTATTCAAGAAAGTGACTTTCAAAAGTATCCATAAGACAACCGTGTAGTGTCCTCACCCAAAACAGTAGTGACACTAAAAGTTTCCACATTAGTTCCAAGCACTGAAGTAACAGCATAACAAAAGATCTATTTACCAGGTCATTGTCTGATTATTCAAATGACCAAACAATATGCTAATTTACTGGAAATGTTGTGAATGTTCAAACGGTGTATTAAAGCACAGGAGCTTTCACTTTAGCTTTCATCCCTTTGATCATCAGGAATTCATGTTAAGTTCAATCTATGCCAAGGCCTCCTGCGATGCATCACTAAAGCACGAAAATGCATACAAAAACAAATTTTCTCTCATCTTCTGTCTGCAGCAGCAAAACAGATTCAACCTTCTGAAACTCATTTCACTTGATGTCCGTGTTCGAAGTACTACTTTCACTTTTGAAAGACCAAGTTACTTGGATTTGTTACCACTTGTTGTCTTGACATTGTGACTGCTGTACCCACGCACGGGAACGATATATTGTTACAAAAGCAATTAGCAAGCTAAAAACAACGCAGATTCATCGTAGTGCTAAATTGAAGTAATGCAAGGCAGATGACATGTAATTGCCATAATTATGCTATAATAACAACTACAGCAATCATATTATAACTGTTATTTTGTTGTTGTTTTTTTGTCCATCACAGAGAATCATGATTGGCGTAACTCATTATCTTCAATCCAAATTCCCATCTAATCGGAGCCGCACTGAAGGTTTCTGTGGAAGGTGTTTCTTCCTTACAGAGTAATGTCACTGTTTGTGTATGTCATAAAACTAGACTATGAGTATAGAAAATTTTAAAAAAAGTAACTGGAAAAAAAAGGCAAGAACAGGGCCAAAAAGAATTGGGGTGGTCACTATCAGCAGAAGGAGAGAAATCCTACAATAACCAGAATGCTTTGCTTCTTCAAAGGCTGCTCCTGAACCGCTACTTCAGACTTGTTTCACGCCAGATTTTGACATGTGTATTAATGATGGCTTAGGGGAGGTCCTGCTATTGTGGAGGCTGGTTTACCGTCATAGCCTAATTTATCTGAGCCGTTGTTAATTCCACCAGTGCTTTCCCTTCTGTCACAAAGCCAAAAGGTCTGCCTAAAAAAACTGCAGTGGGATCAGCAATCTTGGCTTCTGTACAAAAAATGAGGGAGTACAGTTTGTAGGCCTAAGTGCAGCTGGGGAAGGCAAGGGAATGAACAAATAGATGAAAATACAAGACAAAGTACACTACTTTTAATCTTGGAAGGCAATTATATCAAATGGATAAAGGCATGTTTCTCATCTCAGATTCCTTGTTTGACTGTTTGAATTCTGTCATTCATATCGATCCAAACAAATTACGCTGAAATCTCTTGTTATCCATTCCCAAACTTTCAAAGACTTCTAGTCTGCTGTCAGCATATTATTGGCTTTCTGCTACAATACATCAATTTGAAAAAAGCACAATTTCTAAAAATTCAGTTTCTTTAGCATCTAAATTTGGCCTTCTATAAAGCAGCAGCAATAAAACTCATGTCATTCCCATATAAGCATCTAAACTGTCCTCTGTTTTTGTTACATTCCCTGCAATTTTGATAATTATAATTTCACTTTGCAACTAGTACACTATAATTTTTTGTTATTCCATCAGCATAATCAAGTTTAAAATGACTCTAATAAGTATTTGTACAGATTAACAACAGCTTGACGTACATCCTCAAAAATCATTGCATTGCACTTTATATCTTCCACAGGTTGTCTATTGTCCTGTCTCCCTCCCCTCACCCCAAATCAGGTGTAGTAGATGTCTGTCCTGAACTGAGCATGGTTTTGCTGGAGATTCCTTCCTGTTAAAAGGGAGTTTTTCCTTCCCACTGTTGCCAAGTGCTTGCTCATGGGGGGTTGTATCATTGTTGGGATTTTACTCCTTTATCATCATATCGTCTTTACCTTACAACATAAAGCATCTTGAGGAGACTGTTGTTGTGATTTGGTGCTGTATAAATACAAACTGAAACTAATTGAGTTGACTTTTTTTTTTCTTGCTGGTAAGTTAAGTTAACCTGAGGTAGCATGTGATTATATTTTTTTAATCATTAGAGACAATATAGTTTCTTGGATATTTAAGTGAGCTAAAGCTTTGGTAAACACAACAATACAAAAACAATACAAAACTTAGTATATATCAGTGTTTCGGTAACAACATGAGGCAGAATTTAAGTCACACACATAGAAAAAGCTTTCAGTTTCAACTTGCAGTCTCACAAACACACAAGCTCATCAGGTACACGGGGACAATCGCTTTTTTGACATGAATCACTGTTGACATGTTCTTATTTCCAGAGATGAAGCTTTTTCCCAAACTGAAAATTTTAACCTCCTAGGACCTGGCATCCACATATGTGGGCATCACATTTTGGGTTATTTAGACCAAAATACTCAATTTTGCTCTACAAGGGCCTGATATCCATTTACGAGGACATTATACTGCTACTGTTCTATCAAGATTTTAAACCAATATCCTCATATTTTTCTTAAAAACAAAAATAAGGTTAAAGAAAAATCTGGCAATCCTTTGTTTTTACATTCATCGGGCCTCAATGTGACCAAATATCAAAGAGAAATTAAAAATGCATGCCGTGGAAGAGTTCGGGTCTTAGGAGGTTAAAGCGGGCCGGTGGGGGCGATACAGCTGTCTTGGTCAATAGGCCAGAGCTGCTCAGGAGCAGACGCCAGAGCCAGCCGAGCCGGATCAAACAGCTTGATCTGTAAAGGCCCTGACTTGAGACATAAATTGACTTGGGGTGCAGGAGAGAACACCTCTCGCTCAGTCTGATAACTTTCACAGTTCATAGACACAGAGAGAGACACAATTTTGGAAGTGTGCCACAATCATTAAATCCAGTCTATTTTTATATTCCAGGCACGCATCTGCTGGAGATCTGTCACTGCGGTTCTGATAACACGGGAGGCGGAATCACCTTTGCCCCCGACTCCCTCCCATGTTGGTGTTGGTAGGACTTATGCTATTAGACACCACAGGAAAGGATTTTACTCCTGCTACACTCCTGACTGCTGATTGAACACTCCAGTGCTATCTGTTACCAGGAGAGTGGTCTGCTGCCAGAGGCGCTTCTTGTAGTAGTAGATTATTTGCTTCCACTCAGATGGATGTACTTTACATGACATTAAACAGAAGCAGTATGGGATCTGCCTGGTTTAAACCCCTCCCGTCTCTCCTTCCTCCCACCCTTTTGAAGAGCGTGGGAGATTTTCATGCACGATTAATCTGGCAAATCTAACATCTTATAATCAGTGATATTTTTTTTGATCATTTTAAGAGGCTGTGATGTGGAATTAATGGTCACATGCACTTAAAAAACCCCAAAGATAATGTTGTTTACACGTGTATCCTCAAATCGGCAATTATGTAATTTGAAATGAAAATTGGACACACTTCCAGCACAGAATTTCAAACCGTGCATCAACACTGCATAGATCCAGCAGGCACTCTCGGCCACAAAGTGTTTGTAATGTCTTGAGAGGGAGTAAATAAAGACCCTAATGTGTTCTAGTGCACACGTCTAAATAAGACTTGTCAAGAGAACATAATCTTCTCTTCCCATGACGCCGCGTGTATCGTGACGCTGTGGCTTGTTTGTTTTGCATTCAGGGGACTGCTTTGAAAAGAAAATGATAGTGATATTTTCTCGTCAAAGGTAATGACTTCCTATTTGGAAATCTTAAAAGTCTGCAACAGAGGGACACTGCGCATTCAAATAAGCTTTGGGCCAGTACTGGCTTTATTCACTTGAGAGATACACTGACGTGCTCATGATTACAAGACGATGCGAAGTATAAATCGACTTCAACATCAAAGATAAAGAAAATTGAATCTGCCCCAACAACGTAATGATACTGGCTGACTGAAAATATTATATTTTCAATAAACTTTGTTTTCTCAGGTTGAAAATGAAAAGAATTAGTCAACTGTGAAAAGAAAGAATGTGATTTTTTTTTAGCTTGTCTTACTCGTTTACACTTGTGTTTGCAGACCTTTTAAAATGTTTTTAGTGATACCACAAATTCAACAAGGGTTCAGTTTTGAGAAATCAAGTATTTAACTGTTATAAGTAATCAAATATGCATGTCACAAACAGTGAAAATATCATTTTCTCTTCGACAAACGTGACATTACAATTCTTTTTGGAATGGGACCCATTTCATAGCTGAACTGACCCCATTGCTGAGCAGCACATTTGAGTTTGTTCAGATCAGTTGACACCTGATGGCTCTAAGCCCAATATTTATTCTGCTTATACTTCTGGTTTGCTCACCAACAACTCCTCAGGGAAATATCCACCTCTTTAGCTGCTAAAAGCTCCCCCAATGAGAAGCAAACATTCTCTGCTGTTCAGGGATGTACAAGTAGCGCACACTGGATTTCTTTCTGAAAAGAGCTACCTGCAGCTGCTGAGCTAGGAATGGGTTTGATGAGAGAGAGCGTGGCGATGAACCAAAAGACTTTTACTGAACCTCCAATGACAGAGTTCAAGCTAGATATTTCATTTTTTAATGAACAATTTGTTAATATAAAAATATTGATTAGGACAGCTAATAAAATGTAAAAACACAACATAATCAAACAGCAGAAGCAGCAGTTTTGCATCCCTGGCAGATCTCCAGAGATCTAAATATTATTTTTAGCTGAGTAAATGAGATTATTATTTGGTGCTCTTATTAATCATGCACTGTACATAGCCAAAATTATATATTAGATATATTACTGTGTACATCAAACAGTAAATGGAAATCACAAACTAAAATAAATCATGTTATTACTGAGTTAACACAAATACAGGTAAATTTAACAAACAATGTAAAGACACTCTATTGTTTATTTTGGAGCACACTGGGCGAGATTGCTATTATGCATAATGCAGATAGATGAATTTCAGTGTCTCATGAAATGTAAATTCAATGTAAAATTTATACGGTGTTGTATAGTGGTGTTGCTTGTGTGGTGTCACATGGGTCTAGAGTACCTGCAGAGTCAGTATATAGCACACAGTCAGTCAGCGAACGCCGCGGAGCCTTTTGTTGTGGCTGTGAAGTTCTGTCTTTCAAGAAGAGCTGGCATTGCTGACATTTCACCAGTTTACCATAACAGCTTTTATTCTGACCAAAGCTAGACTGTCTTCCTTGCTGCTACAGCACTGCAAAGGACTCCAAAGCACAAAGGAAGCAGAATAAATAACTCGTGTTTTTCAAGGCTGGCCCAACCCTTTTTATTTCAAAGTGTTTATCAGTTTCTGGACTGTGTATATGATTGAAGACAGGCGTAATGGTGTTTTGCTTGAATTGGAATAATATTTTGTCGAATATGATGAAAGTTTACGCTTCTGTCAGTGGTACACAGGTATATCATATGTATGTATATAGTGTAAGAATATTGGTCCCAAATAGGAGTTACACCTCTCTCTAAATGCAGATTTGTATCAGTTTTTATTCTTTCTCATCTGTTATCCTGCGTGTCAGAAATGAGCTAAAGGTGAGTTTAAATGTGACAGGAAGGAGTCCAAGCATCATTATGTAACAATTTGTAACAATTTGGGAGAGACAATGTGTTCTTGATGTTCCTGATGTTAGGTCTTTTTTTAGCTTCAAGGTGATTGGCTTGGGGCATGATCAAACAGGGAACTACAATTTCAGTTAATTCTAATGAAGTCCACTCAGACATTGGATGTGCTCAATGGGGAAGATTTAAACTAATGCAAATTATTTTGCATCAGGTTCTACATTGGTAAATTTGGATAAGCAAGGTAAGTTTCTGCTGTGTCACTCATTTAAAAAATGTTGACCTTTAAGGGGACGGTGGGTGAAAATGGAGGAAGCTTTTAAAATTATTGCCAATCTAACCATTCACTTTTGTTTGACCTTCGTCTGCTGGAATACAAACTATTCGACAGACAGTGGTTTGCAGACAGTTATTATGTAATGTGGTTCAGGTGGTAGAGTGGGTTTGTTGTGAGGACAAGGCACTTAACCTCAAGTTACTTCTAACTACAGGCATGGCCACTCTGCTGCTGTTAGTGTGTAATGAGAGTTACACTGTAAAGAGCTGTGAAGAACTTAAAAAGTACTAAATAAGTGAAGATCATTCATCATTTATAAGAAAGAAGCTGATGGTGCATTTGCATATGTGATATGTTCCGCTAGCAAGCTTTTACCATTTCAACAACTTTTTATAAAAAAATAAAATAGTTCTCCAAGTTGAAGTAAACACAGAGAGAAGAGAGTGGTATTGTATCTGAATGGGATTTGCCAGCAATGAGTTCACCAACTAGCCTTACAAAACTTCTTAACAAGCTGCCAAACTAAATGAAAGATGTGGGGATGGATTCTACTAGAGGCTGGCAGATCGATCCAGTAATTGATAGTATCGATACCAATGCTGGTATTGTTATTGGATTGATACTATTGTGACAGGATGGATACTTTGTTTCTATCCTCTAAGTTCCGCAGGTGGCCCATCCTGAACTTTAATTGTGTTTTATAGTGCTTTATAAACAGGCACATTTACATTCCAGGATCGATACTAAAATTTGCAATATTGCACACTACTAGATTCTAATGTAAAATATCCTGATATTTGCAGTTTACCAGTCCTCCTCTTCTTATTTTTTATTATTATTATTGATCTGAGTATAAAAGCTAAATTGGGTAAGGAGATGGCCAAATCACCACTGGCACAGTCTGATTTTGGAGACAGCAACAACCTCTATATTGAAAGAATTGAGCTCACAGCATACTACATCTTGATTGTCTTCATATACAAGAGTAAACAAAATTCAAGAGCCAAAATCCAGAACATCTTTGGTTGGTAAAAACTTTCACGTATAAGACAATAAGTTCAAACATAAAGGATGAAACACTTTGATAATGGTGGATGCATTGTCATGTGACAAGTTTTGCATTTTCTGTGGTTCCATTGTGATTTCAATGCTAGGTCACCACCCCAAATGTAGTTTTAAACCAATAAAAAAAGCTTCTCCAGCAGTACACAACAAATAAATTGAATAAATTGTGGCCTTTGGTAACCGGGTTTGATTCATACATCATTTTTTTGTGTCTTGCCTAAAGGTCCAGGTCCAAGGGACTAGCAGTCTTGACTGGTGCAGTCATTACCAATGACTATTGCCTGGGTTGGCCTATGTGGAGGGGCAGCCAGTTATAGAGGTGGAATCCCCTGAACAAGTCCTTTCTGAGTAAAGAAACTATGCATATAGAAGATTTACACTATGTGGGTGATCAGAGGTGGTAAAAGTACCAGT
>NW_024582368.1:3438576-3454810 GCF_018398535.1 Haplochromis burtoni
CCCTGAACAAGTCCTTTCTGAGTAAAGAAACTATGCATATAGAAGATTTACACTATGTGGGTGATCAGAGGTGGTAAAAGTACCAGTGCAGACTTTCTGTATTAAGTAGAAGTACAGATACCTGGGTTTAAAAAAAAATACTCCGCTAAAAGCTGAAGTGCTGAAGCAGCTTTTTCACTCAAGTAAAAGTGAAAAAGTACAGGCTCTGAAATGTACTCAGAGTAAGAAAATAAAAGTAGCTCCTTGGAGGCCAATTCTACTAATACTTTTTGTGCAAAAATAACTGAATCTTCTGCTATATTATCATAATAATAGCATTTTAGTACATAAGAATACAAATATTATTCGAATCTAAATTCTAACTCCAAGGAATGTACTTAGTTTGAATATGTTATATAGGATACAAGCAGTGAAAGAATATAAGATCTGCTGTTGTGGCTCAGTATTGGGAAAATACTAACAACTCAAGCAGTAATTTCTAATGTGAGCTTCAGTAGATTTCCTTTGTTTTCAGACTGTGATCAGGAATTACAGAATGCAGAATTTATCAAAACACATAATCTGTCCAATATATAATTAAAATTCTAACATCACATGTAAGCTTAAAATTTGAAGTTTATCAAGCATCACTGAGCAGTCCTTCCCTTTAAATCTAACCTCTCTCCTTCCTCTCCTCGTCTGTCCCAACTGTCTTCTCACATCTGTCTTCATCTCAGAGCGTAGTTAGCTTACGTCACTCCCTTCATGTTCCTCCTTTCAGTCCTCCCTTCAGTCGTAACATCCCACCACAAACACAAATGTGAGTACATATTGCAATTTTTATTACTATGTTTTTGCATTGTTCTGAGTTCTCGATCATGCTGAAGGATGACATGAACAAGACTGAAGTCTTCCAGATGAGGCGCGGTGTCAGTTTTCTCAACCACCTTATGAACGCCTTTTGTTCAGTGCTCTGCAAACCAACCAACCAACCATTGCAACTCTCATTCAGTCTTGATCCCAGGGATTCTGGATGGAAGCATCCATGCAATGCGACTAAGAAGCAGTGGAAAAAAAATCCCTTCCAACCCAATCTCTACCACTATGCAGCTACTCTTTATACCCTGCACTGTTGCCAACAGTTGCAACTTAGCTACTAATGCAAAATAGCGCAAAATCAAATGCGATGGCATCAAATTTGCTGTCAACTCCTGGTGTATGGAGTATTGTACCGCAATAATCTAAAATCTAAATCTAATCACGTCATCGTTATTATTGTTCCATCTACATCTGTGAAAAAAAAAAAAATCAAAGTCCTGCCTTTTTTCCAGAGCATAGTTAACCATTCCTGTTCCAGTTTCAAAATAAAGAGTGAATTTCCTGTTGCAGGCTTGTTATTTTTGAAAATTATTGAAGTTTAAGCCAAAACTAGAAGAAGGATAAAAACAAAGCTGTCAGTGTGCTGTGGTGTTTACTATGATAAATGGGTGTAAACAAAATTTTTAAAAGGTTTTGCTTGAAAAGCTCTGAGATCTTGTTCATCTTCTTATTTCACAAGATTTTGTTAGCCTCTGCTGCACACAATTAAAAGCCTCTGAAAGTGGCAAGCAGTTCTTAATAGAAGGATGCAGTGTTTTCAGCCAATTGTAATAATGAAAATTTTCACTGGTCCAGTTTCACAGTCACATTAATGTGATGACCAGGTTTGGTCGAAGTTGCTTTAGATGAAAGGAGGAAATTCATTAATTTAACTGGTAAAGCAATTATGAAATATGTATGTGGAGCACACTGCATCAGTGTGATGAAAGTCTGTCATTGTCCTGACTGCTGGTTTTAGCATTGACATTTTAATTGGTGATTTTCAGCTCTCATTCTGCACTGGAAACACAGTGATGGCAGGAAAAGTTTCTAGGACATTTCAGAAAGAATGTTAGCTTCTAAGCTGGTCACATACACAATTCTGTGCGCTGACACAAACACACACACACACGGCAGAGTCATTGAAATTGAGTAGTCTGACTGAGCCTTGTGTGGGCTCAGTGACAGCGTTGATTAAACATTAAGGAAGAGATATAATGCCATTTTACCACTGTGAGTTATCCAACCCCTTTGTACTATCATTTCATCTTTGCCCTTGAACTCAAACACATTGCCGACTGACAGGATAGAAAGAATAATGATAATGAATTATGCATAAATGAGAACTTGAATTCATCTTTATCCAACTTTGGAAAGTTGGTGCATCTGAAGACCCCTGAGTGCTATTTGTCATACCGCTGACAGGAAACACTGCACTTGGTACTTATAAAAATGGTTCCGTGTCTCAGTCAAAATGAACATTTGTGTGCAGGATAATCTTGATCCTTCGTATAATTGGAGGGCATAAGTAGGTGAGATACAGAAGAAAATAGGAAATTTGTCCACTTGTACTTCCTTTGGTCCCTTTATGAGAGTGATGTGAAATTAAACTGGTGAAAGCAGTGGGGTTGTGGAACAAGTGTTTTAAATTTTCAACATGATGATGGCAAATTACCTGGCTATTTCCAGGTTTTGTTCATATTTACTGTATGAAGGGCACACACACTCAAACGCACAAACTAGAACATTTTGTATTTTTTTAAACACAGTGTGATTCCTGTCTGATACTCTAGGATGGAACAGCAGTCGAATTTCCTTTTCGGCAAACCAGTAAAGTGACAACAGAGTCTGTGATACCAGATGAAGTGTCTACTGAGATACAGAGGAGCTGCAGACTTTCACAAAGAGTATAGACTTTGCAGCAGCAGCAGTGGCATCTTACTGATTGTTGTTTTGTCTTGTCTGATCCATCACACTGTACCCATATCTAGCAAATCGAGGTCATACGTGTCTTTTTCTATATATATCAATAATGGTGGAAGCACAAGCTTTAGATTCACTTGGACAATCAGAAAAATTGCACCCCAACACACTGATATATTCATAGCTTTATTTCCACCTAGGTTACACACTTATCACTTTCATTTTGGCCAAGATATTGCTGTTGGGATAGGTGTAATTTTCTCTGCAGGCCTTCACATTTCCTGGGTATCTTATCATCAGCCAATGCCCTTTGATATTATGAACTTTTGAACATGATATGAAAGGTGTTTTTGTGTGCCTCTTGTAGAGGTGCTCTGTTTAATTTGTCAGGCTCTTTGCTGTTTTTGATGGTGTGTCACTACAAATTATTAAAAAAAAAATATTGCTGGCTGAACTGTGTACAGTATCAAGGCTAACAAATGAAGTGCTGAGACTTCTATAATTATATTGCATCTGCTGCTCATAATAGATTACCTTAGGCAGCAGTAGGCTGACCTGGCAAACTTTCCAACTAAGCTTTAGCAACAGGGTGAAAAAGTACAAATCTGACAAACTTTTTTTTTCTTCCCAAATTTCCATGATCTGTGTTTTTTTACTACAAGCCAACTATATGCTGGATATAAAGCTATGACAGATTTTCCTGCAACTACAGCCTTGTTCAGCTTCATGTTTACGTGCATTCATGTAATGAGACAACTCGAGCTCTCGTAATCCATAAACATAAGGAAAGAGAAAGTCCAGCATAAGCTACATTTCTTCATAGAACATGATACAATACAACAAGTGTTTTGTTTGCTAAAAACAATACTGATAAAAAAATCCAGAGAATTGGAAGCTAAACAAATTGTAATAATGACACTGGTCATAAATGCTCTGCTTTCACAGTATTTATGACCAGTGTCTTATCCAGAATCTCACTAAATATTCAATATGTAGTGAGATTGCGAACAATATTTCAATATTTACTCACCAGCAACTTTTTTTTGTTACACCTCACCCGGTTGGACGCCCTTTTGCTTTTAAAACTGCCTTAATTCTTCATGGCATAAATTTAACATGTTACTAGAAACAGTGTTCAGAGCTTTTGGTCTGTATACCCATGATAGCTTCAGTAAGTTGTTAGAGATTTGTCCACTGCACATCCATGATGTGAATCTCCTGTTCCATCAAATCCCAAAAGTGTTGTGTTGGATTGAGATCTGGTGACTGTGGAGGCTTTGAGTAAAGGGAAGTCACTGCCATGTTCAACAACAGATGGAAATTAGCCCTTGGCTATAATCTGGTATGTTTACATTCATGTAATTTTTTTTTTACATTTATGTTCATTAACATGCACTATCCTAAATAAACAAACTACCGAAATACATGGCACTTTATCCTGCTGGAAATGGCTATCAGGAGATGGGTGTGGTCATACAAGGATGAACATGGTCAGCAACAATACTCATGTAGGCTGTAGTGCTTAAATG
This sequence comes from Haplochromis burtoni, assembly GCF_018398535.1. Taxonomy (NCBI): domain Eukaryota; kingdom Metazoa; phylum Chordata; class Actinopteri; order Cichliformes; family Cichlidae; genus Haplochromis; species Haplochromis burtoni. Next base: position 3,442,866 of record NW_024582368.1, read on the forward strand.
ATGTTCAGGTGCTACTGAGGGCTCCTAAGGAAAATATCCCTACCATACCCTACCATTTGAATGTTGCAGCAGAAATTGGGATTCATCAGACCAGAAAAATGTTTTTCCAATGTAACCTCCATTTCCTGTTTATAGCTGACAGGAGTGGCTGCCTACTGGATATAACTAACTAGAGATGGTTGTGTGGGAAAGTCCCAGTAAATTATCAGTTGTTGAAATCCTCCCATCGGCTCAACTGGAATCAACAATCATTTCATGTTCCAAGTCACCTTTCTTCTACATTCTGATACTCTGAACTTCAGCAGGTCTACATGCCTAAATCCATTGAGTTTAAGAGTGTCTATTATTTTTTGTAGCTTCATTTTAATAAAATGAAAAATGTGAAAAAAAAATTGAAATCATAATCTGTGCACAGAATATGTAACAGCTTGTTTCCAAATGTCTCTCATTGCCCAACAGAAAAAGAGAGAGTGAGGCAACTAGAATCTACAAATGTGATTTATCCAACATAATCAAACCGGAAACTTTGAGCACAGAAAAAAAAAAAAGATTTGCATAACACCCCCAATCGCCAGCATGCAGATCGATGCTAAAATCCTGAATTGCACCTAAGCAAAATGTTTTTGTTTAGCATTGTAAACATTGTTGTAATGTGAATGTACTATGGACAACAAAAAGTTTGCGTTTTGTTCTCTGCAAGTGATATAACCAACAAAATGTAAAAAAACTTTTTTAAAAAGGGCCCAATTTAAGTTGTTTTTAAGTGTATACAAGTCTTAAACAAGTTCTGGTGTAATATTTAAATGTCCTGATTTAAACCCTTTTATATCACATTGTGCTATGCCATGTGCAAGAGCTTTATCATCTCTGCTTGCAGCTCTAATTAGAGTCATTTCTGCTGATGGAGTATGAGCGTCTACATTATTTTTACACCTGTCTTACACTGCCTCAAGGAGAGAAGCCAAGCCAACATGATCGACAGCCTAAATGATTTTTAAATATTACAGACTAGCAGACTCATTAGATTGGAGACCACTCAATAGTAAAGTTACCCCTTCTAATTCTGGATAGGATTATTCTCTTAAGCATAATGGTGTAGAGCATGACAGCGTCATGTGTGCTGCTGTTTTAATATACTTGTGCATAGGGAGGTCCTTCGAGCCTGGCTGTGCTTGATGAAGGTGCAATCGCCCTCAATGAGAGGAATAATTATCTCAACAACACATACATAAGTCCTCTATTACATTAAGGCCCACTTTAATAGACCTCCAGTACGAATGGGAGTGGTGGCTTAATGTAATTGGTTACTAGACGACATGCGGAGGGAAGCGTCAGAAAAAATGAAGAAGATTTAAAAGACAGGCTCTATCTCAGTATTTTTCCCTCTTTCTTCCATCCCCCACTGAAGCTTTATTTGACCACTCTAATCGCTCCTGTCCTGTGATCTCACAAGTGTGTCATATAAATGGCTGGCGCATTCTGTTTATTTTTCCCATCCATAATACATAGGGTATCTAAATCCTGCTGGCGTGTGCAGGAAACAGTGGGAGAGGGTGAGAAAGAAAGGGGGAGAATGAGGTGGCTTGCTAATGGTGTGAGGCATAAAAGCTCAGAACAAAGTGGCAGAAATACATACACATAAGCCAAAAAGAGCCAGAGAGGCCACGCACTGTGGTCTGCTGGTTGAGAAGTGGTGATTTGAGAGTTTGGAGCTTAGAAAGGCTTTAGACAGAGTCTGATCTGCCCCTGCTCGAGCAGTATTTAGAATCAGCTGCCTAAGTATTGCCTCATGCTCACCTGACCGCAAGGTCACCCAAAACCACATTTTAATTTGGTTCTCTGCACAGCACAAATTGCTCTCCAGTGTAACCTTTATCTTTCTTTATCCAGCAGCGAGAGAGTGATTTCTGTCCAGCAAAATTCACCACAAGCCACATTTCCATGCATACTCACCAGATTCTTTCCACTGCACAAGCTACAATCATTTATATGCATGCTACTATGTGTCACATGAAAATATGTGCTACAATCAGCAGTCACAGCTCTTGCCATCTGTATTTAAGCAGGATTTATAGATTACATTCAATAAACGTAACTAGCAGTGTAGCACGTAAATCTGGGACACATATGCGCCTTCACTGAAGTTTCTCCCCCCTTATACAATCCATTACGGTAACAACAAGTAACCAAATCGACAAGTCGACAAATGAAACTTTAGCATAATGCATTTATGTAAAGCTTTTACAAGAAGGTTTTAGAGCATTATAACACATTAACATTATTTCTATTTTATTGTTGTTCACTATCCCCTGGGGATAAAACAAAAGTCTTCTCACTCCAGCTCTAACAGTAAAAACGTTTTTTTATATTACTGTATATTTAATAATACAAGACGACTGAACAAGACTTGTTCTGTTTTATTTGCAGAGTTATGGGGAATTAGTTTCCGCCAAGCAATAAAATTGAATTGGGTGCTGTCTAATTTATATAAGGAACAAGAAAAGGTTGGGAAGAGGTTCTGAGGAGTGCCATAAAATTTGTTAGCAAGAGAAATATCTAGATATTAGCAGGCTAAATATATTAACATTCCAGTATTAAACAATAACACGCTCCTAGGAAGCTGTGCAGTTGTTTTATTGCTCAACCTTGCTCTTATTTACTGTTGATAGTTTTAAGTTGACTTTTAAAACACAATATTGCTTTTTTTGTCCAATCTGTTGCAGGATGGGACCAAAATGCACTGTAAATAATACTAATTATCTTTTCATCGAGGCATTTATTAGTGGGTGGGATTTATTAGGGAGCAAGTGAACATGTAGTTTTCAAAGTTGTCGAGATATAAGCAGGAAAAATGGGCAAGGGCAAGAATTTAAGGGAGTCTGACGAGGGAAAATTATGATGGCTAGAAGCTAGATCATCTCCAAAACTGTTCTTGTGGGGTATTCCCAGTTTGCAGTGGTCAGTATCTATCAAACACGGTCCAAGGAAGGAGTGATGGTGAACCAGACCATGTTCATGGAAAGATATCCCCATGCCCTTTTTCAATGGGATAACTGTATCCTGCACAAAGCAAAAAAGATTCAGGAATGGTTTGAGGGGTACAGCAAGTTTCCGGTGTTCTCCATCCTGAAATTTCTCCAGATTTCAATCCAGTGGCGCATCTGTGGGATGTGCTGGACAAACTAGTCTGATCCTTGGAGGCCACACCTCGCAACTTATAGCACGTAAAGGCTCTTTTACCAACATTTTGGTGCCAGATACCACAGCACACCATCAGAGGTCTGGTGGAGTCCATGTCTCGAGTGGTCAGGGCTGCTTTGGCAGCAAAGGGGGAGCCAACACAATATTAGGCAAGTGGAAACCTTTTGCGTGATTAGTGTAATTGCTTTTGACTTACTTATAATGGTCACAACTTTTTTTTTCATTACCCCTCCGACGTTGCTCCTCATTGCTATGGTTCTAAAATGGACTCATATAAAACTGCAGTACATTAATATGGTTTGTGTGTGTATGCCACTGGTTGCCATGTCAAACTTTTGAGTCAAGTTTCTTCCCCTGATTGAAAACAAATCTTCACTCTGTTCACTCTCTGGCTGTGAGCCTGCCTCACTGCCCTGCGGTTCACTGCTTTGCTGCCTACTTCTTCACTCATCTGCACTCATATATAAGCAACATCCCATGAATATTACAGCCTTTAACCCACAGCTAGACAATATCAGCGGAACATGAATGGCATCTGTTTCAGAGAGATTATTAAAAGAAGTAAAAATTTGCTTTGCCGCCTCTGAATGACTCACAGGCAACACAGGCAAAATCCTATTCTCTTTGTTTTCTAGACTTTTTTTTGAGGATTTTAATTTTTACTTTTACATTTTGTGTCTTGCAGCAGAGCTTTATGCATAAGCTGCTGTTCAGAAAACGTGTCTCCTTCTGGTTTCCTGCTGGTATTGCAGAGCAAAGCCAGGATAAACAGGTGCCTGTTTTGAAATTATTCAGCGTAGGTGAAAAATTTGGAACTCATCTGCATGCCTCTCTACCTTTCTAGAGTTCATAGAAAGTACAAAATATGTATTTTTAACCCAGTATATTAAATTAAATACTGTACGATGGCACGAACTAAAAAGAAACAAGGAAACAGAGTTTTGTTTTGCCTTTTATGTCTCCATCTGATCCCTGATTTGTCCAAAGGCATTATCTCTGATTTGATAACGCTGTCAAAAGTCTCATGAAAGGATGGTTAGAGACAATACAAGATCAAAGGATGCTTTTCTAATATCTGTCATTAGGTAGCGTGAGCATTCAGGAAATGCGTTTTGCAGAACTGAGTAATTACACCTGCCAAGTGTTATTCAAAAAAAAAAGAAGAAGAAGAAAACAGGAAAGAAAAGAAAAGTAATGTTTTCCGCCACTTTTTCAGCTCACCCCAAACCTAATCTAGGTTGCTTGAATGACAGCATTGCAAAAACTGTGGAAAAAGGAAAAATGAGAGTGACTGAACTGGAATAGAAGTGTCGTGGAGAGAAGATGGATTCCTGTGCTCTCAGTGGAAAGCTGTCATAACAGTCCTCAGCAGCTGTTCTGGGAGCAGCTAGGAGTCGCTGGAAATATGTCACACACACCTCTACTCCTCAGTACAGGCCCAGGCAGGAGTCCCACCTAACTGTGTCACATTTCCATCTCATTGTGGTGAAAGCCACCCAACAGAGAGGGAGAGCAGCACAGAAGAGCCGGGACGCAGGGGGAAGATCCTTTAATTCAAGCTTTAAGCTTCTGTCCCACAAAGGAGGGAGAAAGCAGCGTGAAACACTGCAGCCATAAGTTGCCCCCTCACAATGCTCACTTCTATCACAGCACTTCCATCAGATCTGCTGTGATGACGAGTGATCGTGTAATGGGTATGAACATATACCCTTGTTGCAAATATCCATGCTTTGTAACCACTATGCGGCATAACTGGTGGGTTTTCCTCTCAACAGTGAGTAAAAAAAATGTTAAGCATTAGAGTTAATAACAGTGAGCAGTCGGGGGATCCAGAGAGTAAAAGTCGTGTCATCCCCGATAAGACTCAGCCTCTGGCCCTACAGGAGACAGTTTAAACTTTGGAAATTATGAATGCCCACCAGACTCTTATACCATGTTTGCACTCTCAGCCCGAACAACTCTGCACAACCAATTCTTTTTGCTCCAGTAGTTTGCAATGACAGTGTTGGCACTTTTGTAAAACACCAAATTAAATGTGATCCTCCATTTATTCATGAGTTTTTTCATACGAGTATTATAGTTGAGTTTTAAATTCAACACAAGCAATGCAAAGAATTGCATCCAAATAGGTCTCTAATGGAGTTGTCTTTAATGCTTCAGGCAGAAGACAAAGTGTGTTACAGTATAAAGTGTTTTAGTTTCATACAGTACACGGTGAGGATGTAAAATGTTGATTACAAAAAAGCTGATCGGAACAGGGAAACTTGAAACACAGTAATAGAATGCAACTAAATAAATGAGAAAAATGTTCTTGCATTGGAAACTTAAAATGAATACATTCTTAAACTTGCACAAAATGATTATTTAGCCACACGGGGCAGCACGACAAGCTGTAAAAATAATTACAAAATAATTGGAAAGCATTAACAAATACTTGTGCCTGTTTACTCATCCAGCTCAAATGGGTTAACAGTGTTACTCACTTGACATCATATTTGTGTACATCTGTAGGTCTTCTTCTCAGGTCTGCTTTGCCCACCACCATTCCTTTTTGATAGACTTCTATTCTAAAATCCAAGATGTTTGACCAGAAATGTGATAAAATCTTGGTTAAAAAAAGGCGTTTGCTTATTTTCTCCTTTTTAGCAACTGCACAGAAACGTTTCTTTGTTTTTAATTCACCAGTTTAAAATTGTTAGGGCATAATGTTTGAACTATAATGTTGGTTCTTCCTGGAACTTTTAATTTGTTAATGTACTAAGATTTGTGTGAGAAGACAGGTTTTGGCGAGTGATATCCTTCAGTGTTATTTTATTATAATCTTAGGTTTACTTTGCTAGTGCCAGGCTGAACTCTCTTTTACCTTGAGAACTGGTCGTCTGACATCAACAAATTATTTTCAGCCAGAGAAATGCTGCTCACTGTCTATGAATTCCCCTTGATAACCAAACTTTTGATAAGCAGTAATGATAAGCAGTATCATTACACACAGACAGGATTATAAATGTAATTGTAGGACCACCTTTTACTCATATTAGCCAGTAGAGGTGGAGGGTGATACATGGTTATCCAGCTTTTCATTCTAAGATATTGAGAGTCGTTCAGTTTCATAAATATTCAAGTAACTATGGCATTTTGATGAATAAAAAATACTAAATAAATAAAATATGTACTATCCAAATATATATTTTTTGCATCGACTTCAAATAGCGATACATCATTACATTTGTCACTTAAATGAATAAAATGTACTGGAATCAAATATTAATTAAATGAACTGAAAGATTTCATCCATTAGAACCACTTGTCAGCTTTATAAATTATAGGTAAATCAACTTAAGTCAAATAGATTACTTAAGTCATTATGCTGGAAATATATCATAGAATCATATATCATAGTCAACGGTGCAATAGACTTAATACTTGAAATGTGCAATTCACTTGTATTTTTATTTTTATTTTATTCCTATTTATTCTATTTATCCCCTTTGTATATTTTATCTATATATGTCTTTGTATATTTATATATGTGTGTATATATATATATATATATATATAATATTATATATTGTATATTATAGTGTGTATATATATATATATATTATATATATATATATATAATCATTCTGTAACTCTGTAACTTCTGTCGGTGCTGTGCTTTTTGGAAACCGAATTTCCCAGAGGAACCCACCCGAGGGATTAATAAAGTTTTATCTTATCTTATCTTATCTTATCTTATCTTATCTTATCTTATCTTATCTTATCTTATCTTATCTTATCTTATTTATCTTATCTTATCTTATCTTATCTTAGAAAAGACTGAGACTAATAAGCTACAGTACATGCGTCCTGTTGAGCAGTATATACTGCTCACACCTTGTCCCTGGTGATGACATTGCCCCACCTTACCATCATGTCAACTGTTGAGGTCACCTAAGGCAAGGCATGAGGGGTGGGGGGCGGGGCTGAAACCCCTGGGAAGGAATCTCAAGAGTGTACAAGCTCTCTTACAATGGAATAACCTAGAACAAGACATGGCCTTTACCTTAAACTACATTTACAAACGCAAAGTGTTTTTAAAATTCTAATAGTGATGTTATTTTAAAATAAATTACAAAATATTGTACAATTTAAAAAAACACCATGCTAGTCAGTGTATTTTTTTTACATATGTATATAATTATACATATGTAAAAAATGAATATAATACCACTGCAATCAACGAATGCATCTGCCAAGGTGCAAAATACTTACACTGAGTGAATCTGCTAAATGAAGTTATGAAGTTAAATTATTTATTTATTTTCTTATGCAAGTCAATGTGGTTTCAGTCTTGACTAAACATTGAAAAAAAAACAGTGGACAGAAAAAAGAAGTTGTTTTTATAACTCAGACCTTGTATATGCTGTGAAAGTCCTGTGCTTTGTGCGACAGCATAGCAATTCTTTCAGTGGTAAAACATTGCTTTGAGCATAATCCAAGCAGCAATTACATTTCCTGAGACACAAATGGAAAAACAAATTAACCCAAGAACATCACACACACAGACAAATGCATATGCACCCCCCCCCCACACACACCTGTGTTTGTATATGCTGTATATATGTATGTGACTGCTTTTCATTCTAGAAACAATTAACATGCTCTCAAAACAGCCTCACATTCTCTCTGAGAAGGCTTTCCACAAGATTTTAAACTCAGGCTGTGAGGATTTGTTCATATTTAATCCATAAGAGCATGAGTGAGGTTGGTGATATTTGGTACCAGTCTACAGTTCACTTCATCCCAAAGGTGGTGGATGTGTAAAAATCAAGGTGCAATATCAGCCTGTCAAGGACTTCCACTAATTCCTTTAAGAACTTGCGTTGTGCATGGAAGCAGTTTCATTCTAAAAAGAAAAAAGAAAAAGGTATTTGTCTTAAAATGCTGCCAAGCATGCTTTTGTCTAAAATGATCCTGTGTGGCTGTTATTATTGTTATTTCAGCTCCAAAATACATGAGAAATAAAGTGCAATTAGGTCCTTAAATAATTTTTAAAAATGACACAATTTTTGCCTCTGTACACTACCACAGTAGATTTTAATTAAAACGATCAATATGTCATTGAAGTGCAGACTTTCAGCTTTAATTTAAGGGGTTCAATAAACAACATTAACAATTTTGGGAATTATAGACATTCTTATGCACAGGCACCAATTTTTACAGACTCAAAAGTAATTGGACAAGCAGTTAAACGGCCTGGTGAGTCTAGTTCCCTCATTATTCTTTGACATATTAAGCAGATAAAAGATCTGGAGTTGATTCCAACTGCTGAACTTGCAGCAGTTGATGCTGCTGGTGATGAAGTGGCAGGGGCCATCATTAGACTGAAAGAACATAACAAACCTATTAAAGAGAAAAAACCTTTAGAAACAGCAAAATCAACAATCTGGCGCATTGTTAAAAAGAAGTATTGCACCAGCCAGTCAGATACACCAAAAGGCCAGGAAGATCATTGAAGACAACAAAGTGGACAATCACAGAATTCATTCCTTGGCTGTGAAAATATCTGTCCAAATCAAGAACCTGCAGAAGAGGAGAGGTGTATTAACAAGGTGGAAACCATTGGTTACATTCAAGAACACAATCTTAAAGAGCATGTACAGTTCTGAAATAAATCTTTGCACAGATGAAACCAAGAGAAACTTTTATCAAAATGATAGGAAGAGAAAAGTATGGAGATGGAAAGAAAAAGCTCATGATCCAAAACATACCACATCATTTGTCAAATATGGTGGAAGTAATATTATTGCATGGGCATGTAAGGCTGCCAGTGAAGTCAGACCCCTAATGCTTATTGATGATGTGACTGCTGATAGAAGTAGCAGGATGAATGCTTAAGTGTACAGGGCTATACTCTTCTCAGATTCAGGCAAATGCAGCAAAAAACTGATCGGTCGGGGCTTCACATTAGCAAATGGATAATGATGGAAAGCATGCTGCAAAAACACAGAGTTTCTAAAGGCAGAAATGGGATATTGTTCAGTCACCAAGTCAGTCACCTGATTGCAGCCTGATAGAGCATGCTTTTTTTGTTATTAAATATAAACCCGAAGGCAGAAAGACCCACAAACAAGCAGCAAGTGAAGGTGGCTGCAGAAAAGGCCGTATAGAGCTTCTCAAGGGAATAAATGTAGCATTTGGTGATATCCATGGATTATAGACTTCAGACAGTCATTGACTGCAAAGGATTTTCACCCCAAATTAAAAAATAATAATTGATATTTTTTCAATTATTTTCATTTGTTGAATTACTTTTGGACAAACTAACATAGAATGGCGGACTATGTATAAAAATTAGATAGATTAAATTAGATGTATAATTCCTAAAATGCTTGATCTCAGCTCTGCACGATTGATATGACAGGTTTCTATTTTTCTTATACACATAGCCTTCCTCACACAAGTCCAAAGGGATTTGTGTCATCTCCTAGCATCAAACGAGGGATATTTTGCTTGTTGGTCAAATGTGCAGACAACAACTCTATAGAACCACTAAACAGGCAATGCTATTTAATGCTATCTATAAGCTTATGGACCTAAATGTGTTTTTCAGCTTCACACTGTAGCACTGAGATTTCCCTCGTTGTGAACTCAGGAGCCTGCAAAACATTTAAACAGCCCCACAAAACAGAAATACACACACAAACTATATATTTAAGGAAATTCACATGCTGCTATTAGTCATATAACGTTGGTCCAGTACTTTTCAGATCGTTTAAACAGCATTTCTAACATTTTAGCAAGGACATGTTTTAATGCAATATTATACTTTGCAATAAAACAAAATAACTTTTTTTCTGAGCATATCTAATGTCTATTTCATTTGTTTCAACATTTCAGCCTTTATTGAGGCTAGCTTTATAATTGGTTGTCTACTCTACTCTAGACTAGCTCTCTAGGTACAGTTTGCATTTGTACTGTGAGAAGTGAGACAGTTTATTCTCACTCTCTTTATCTGCATGTTTTTATTATGGGACTTGCAGCAGAGCCTATAAATATGACAGCTCAGTATTCCAATTGCAAGAAGAGTAAAGAAAAAGTAAAAAGTCACTATTAAGAATGGCAGTTGGTATAATGACACAAGAAGTAAAAGCAGATGCTAGTCAATGAACACAGACGTCTTTTAATATCTGTATTGTTCCATTGTTTCCCATGACAGTCCAATAAGATGGGATGCTCAAAAACTGTTTTTTTGTTTTGCTTTGTTTTTCTTTGAATGTACGTATTTGTAACTGTGCTTTAGTATTGGCAGTAATCATGTTCACATCCTGATAAATTATTCATCTTGAGCATGTTTGCTATGTGCTGAAATAGTTCATCAACATGACAACACTGCTGCTGCAATAGGGTCGAAAACAGGTTGCACAGTGACATATACTGAGAATGGCTAAGACACATTTTCAAGGCTCAAAGAAAAATTAAAGTTGGTGCACCTGTAATGTTACTAGTAATCATTCATTCAGAAAATCAGTATAAGTGAAAAATCCTGTTGCTAGTAGCAACCACTACTGGAGTTCCAGGTAGTTTTCACTGACAGTGATAGTTAGGCCTTTCATTATATACTCGTCAAATACTAGTACTTTATTTTTTTTTCTTGATACACTGATTATTACAGATCTTTCATATATTTGCTAAATTAAATGTTTACCATATTATTTATTGTATATTCAGTGTTGCCAGATTCACCTACAGAAAAAAGAAAGAACAAATAAACAAACAAAAATAAATATATCATGGTGCAGAACCCAGTCACCTGTCAAAAAAGCACTAGTCTTATTTTAGTTTTTATTTAAGAACTGGTTTATTGGTATATTTTGCATTAACTATGATGTGACGACATAAATTACACATTGTGGGAACACATTGATTTAAAGAGAAAAAAGACACAAACAAATGGACAAACCAAAAAACACAACGACACCCTGTCTTCCTGGAGTTAGTCAGCTAACATTAGCCATCTGTTTGGTCAAAGGATTTGTTCAATTCTGCAGACAATGATAGTCCATGTCCACTTTTAAATATGAAAATATTCACAAAACTTTATTTCCTATTCTACAGTGTATACAATATATTCTTGACATATACCATATTTAGATAAGTGTGATTATCTCGATTCTTACATTTATAAACAATAGAAGTTACTGTTTTTATATAACTGAATAACACAGTTTTGCAGGTGAGCCAATTTCATCCGAATTGCAATAACTCTTGAATGCATTATCTATTTTAAACCAAGGTCAGGTGTCCAGTGCATTTGAGACCTTCAGTGACCCAACAATATTTCATAATGTTTTAGGAGAAAACGTAAACTTAAAATTTTGTCAATTTTTCTGTTCTTGATAAACAGTTGCATTTGTTTTCATTCTGCAAAACTTTCATGTTCTTCTACTTCAGTATGGTTAAAGGCTGGAAACCCACTACTGCTTCTAGCAAACAGCAGCTTGTAATAATCCCAGTGTGTTTACTCCAGGAAATGCACTTTCTAGTTGAATTTGCTGTCTGATGCTGCTTTTAGAGTTTCAATACTCCTTCTAGTAATGACTTCAAATGATGTCTTTATTTTTAATTGGACGTTTTGTAAACTTTCTGCAGTGTAGACGCTGTACCAAATTCTGCAGGTCAAATGTAAAATGTTTGGAATATTTACTAGACTTAATATTTACTGAATACAATAATGTATTTCTATACATTTTACATCAGAT
>NW_024582368.1:3456001-3461426 GCF_018398535.1 Haplochromis burtoni
GGATGGGTGCAAGAAACAGATTTCCTCATCTTTCTGAAGCACTTTGCAAACCACACCAAGGTAAGCCATGAAAAAAAGTAATGGAATTGCGATGCTGGTGCTTCATTGTTATGTTCAAAAGTTGGTGCAAGAGTTGTAGGTTACAATGCCCACTGAACCACTGAGGCCAAACTCAAGGAAGACCAACCAAAATTAATGAAATATTCAGTTGCAGAAAATTCCATAATTTGTCTTTTTTGGGGGGTTGGAATATGTTCAAAAGCTAGATTTCTGCATTCTGTCACACACACACACAGCTACATAAATGGCATTCATTTATTCATGTGCTGAATAAAAAAAGATTACATGTTAATCTTTTTCATTGTGTTACATTTCACCCCAGGATATGTTACAACTAACGCAGGCTATGGGGTTAGTTGTAACATTTTACTCTTTGTGTTTGAGACCATACCATGCAATGAGTAATTGTGCTGCAGAGAAAATAGCTGTACTATTTAATAGCAGAGACATGTAAATACTTTGCATTACATTTTGAATCCACTACCTTAAAAGAGCTCCAATTTACAGACAGAAATGTAAAAAATGTTACAACTATCCACGGTCTCCCCTATTTGAAAGATAAAAGTAAATTTTGTTCAGAGTTGGTGGGTGTGTCTGTGGGACTATAAAGGCTGCCTGGAATCAGTAAATACCTCCTACAATACCTATTGTAGATTTGTTGCTTTTTGTTGCACTTTTTTCCTATTTCAGCAGTTTTAAAATGCTGTTTGAAGATTCTTTGACTGAGTTGTACTGAGGGAAGAAAGAAAGTGATAAAACTAAATACTTTTAATATTAAGTAATGCCACGTAATTACTTTTCCAAATGAGAAATTTTTCAAATAACCCTTAGAATCACTAGTGATTGCATTGATAGACACAGCTGCAAAATAACATTGAAAAGTTCACGGGTGGCACAGTAGCGAAGTGGCTGGAACCTGCTGATCGTCTGGGGAATGTCTTTATTGGTTTCCGCCCACGTCACATCCATATAAAGCTAATCAATGATATTAAATTGGCTGTAGGTGTGGATGTGAAAGATTGGATGTAGAAAGATTTCGTCATTCATCAAAAAACAAAAACCTATGAGTGATTTATATATGTACTCAAAAATAAGCTAATTATATATATTTTAAGTTAACACTGTGGCTTTACCATTTGTTGAGTGTGAATTAGTAATATATAAATGTGGATTTAAACATGCAGGCATGTCATTACCGAATAAGGAATCGGCTAATTGTTAGCATGAACTACAATCCAGTTTTCAACATCACCTATGAAGTGTGTCTTACAAAATATTATCAACAATGCCTGAACCCTCGTTTCCATAACCCTGATTCTGCATCATGCTAATGTGTTTCTATGAACTTAACCATAGCTTCATAGCTAGCCACCAGGAATCACAGCATCATCAGCTAGCCCAACTTTTCACTTTCAAACTACAGCTATGGTTTCCAGTTTTATGGTATGTATATATATATATGGTATAATATCTTTTAGTGGAAACTAGACTTTCACGGATTCTGCAACAGCAACACTGATCATTGTTGTGAAGCTGAAAGAATTTGGATGATTTTTAATACTCAGTAGTGCCTCTGAGTTTGGAAGAGTGTTTGGACCCAGAAACTCCCAGTGACTTCAGACTTAACAAACAGATTTTCCCGTGTCTCACGTGTCAGTCCGCCTCACACTATTTTTGTATCCCATAGTTTTCCCCTGCATTCTGTGCAGTGGTAGTGTTACCAAAAAAAAGTAATGTATTACACATTAAAGAGAATACTATAACTTACTAGGGTAATACTAGACTTAATATTTACTGAATACAATAATGTATTTCTATACATTTTACATCAGATGAAAACTTTGGTTGTAAGATTCAGATAAATATTTATTAAAAGCTAGACATTTTAAATGAGAATAAGAAAGAAAAGTAAGGATCCTGGTGTTATTTGTCTCTCAGAAACAGTTCATAACTTCCCTTCAACTCATTCATGTCACCTAAAAGGTAAACCTGTTTCTCCATCACTGTTCAGCTCTGATGATTCAGTAAGGACATCTCCTGGTTTCATCTTCATGTTTCCCTCTCACCACATATCCAAACCGATATCATGACCAGCAGCTTTACAGCTGTGGCTCCAGCAAACATCAGCTGATACTAGAAATTAACATTAAATAAATTCTACCGACAGCTGATCAAGCTTAAACGTGCTGCTGTTGTTTAGCGCGACATCTGCTGGTTCCCTCTTTCTGGCGCAGAGAGAAAAGCCGATCAGCTGATCATTGATCAGTTTCATGATTGAATTAGCATCTTTCTAGCTGAAGTAGTTATGAAATCGCGTTCCTTTTCACCTCAACTTTAAAGTTCGACCTCCTCTGCTGTAACTGGTCAAGCCCAGAGTCGATCATGACCAACTGGCCAATCCACCACCATTTATTTATATCGTTAAAAAAGAAAAGAAATAAAACCCCATCGGCCCATAAAAACGAAAAATGACAAGCCCGGTGGGCCGCAAATGCCCGGTGGGCCGGTACAGAATGATGTACAGGATGATGTGACTCATCCTGTGCATGCCCAATTCAGTTCTGCTATCACATGTGAAAAATCAGCACATTTTGTCAAACACAGACAATTTAACATGAAAAAAAGTAATTTGTATGCCAAAAAGTAAGTTTTTCTACTTTATTTCAATTTCTAATAGCATTATCTGCTTTGCAGTTAAACTCATCAAACTTAAATTATGTTATTTGTATGTCTATGGGGATATATTCTGTGTAGGTCTTTAGTGCTAATGTTTTAGCCGTTGGCTGTAATGTTAGCTAGTTCATGGCTATAGGAGTCTGGGTCAGTTGTAACAGCAACAGTCTGGGTTAGTTGTAACAATAATGCAGATGTTACAACTTACCACACTATTACTTTAACTTATATTAAACAAGTTGGGGCAACGACATCAGCAGAGAGAGGTTCACTGGTCGACATTTGTATATGCGGTTAATGCCATTGGCAACACAATTCCTCCACTGTTTGTGTTCCCACACATACATTATGCAGACCACTGTGTCAGAGATGGACCAGTAGGAAGTACTGGTAGTGGAAATAAATCAGGATGGGTGCAAGAAACAGATTTCCTCATCTTTCTGAAGCACTTTGCAAACCACACCAAGGTAAGCCATGATAAAAAGTAATGGAATTGCGATGCTGGTGAACAATCTTCAGTTGTTATGTTCAAAATTGGTGCAAGAGTTGTAGGTTATAATGCCCACTGAGCCAATGAGGCCAAACTCAAGGAAGACCAACCAAAATTAATGAAATATTCAGTTGCAGAAAATTCCATAATTTGTCTTTTTTGGGGGGTTGGAATATGTTCAAAAGCTAGATTTCTGCATTCTGTCACACACACACAGCTACATAAATGGCATCTAAGTGCATTCATGTGTTGAATAAACAAAGATTACATGTTAATATTTTAGCCCTTATTTCATTGTGTTACATTTCACCCCAGGATATGTTACAACTAACCCAGACTATGGGGTTAATTGTAACATTTCACTCTTTGTGTTTGAGACCATACCATGCAATGGGTAATTGTGCTGCAGAGAAAATAGCTGCACTATTTAATAGCAGAGACATGTAAATACTTTGCATTACATTTTGAATCCACTACCTTAAAAGAGCTCCAATTTACAGACAGAAATGTCAAAAATGTTACAACTATCCCCGGTCTCCCCTACTTTGAAAGATAAAAGTAAATTTTGTTCAGAGTTGGTGGGTGTGTCTGTGGGACTATAAAGGCTGCCTGGAATCAGTAAATACCTCCTACAATACCTATTGTAGATTTGTTGCTTTTTGTTGCACTTTTTTCCTATTTCAGCAGTTTTAAAATGCTGTTTGAAGATTCTTTGACTGAGTTGTACTGAGGGAAGAAAGAAAGTGATAAAACTAAATACTTTTGATATTAAGTAATGCCACGTAATTACTTTTCCAAATGAGAAATTTTTCAAATAACCCTTAGAATCACTAGTGATTGCATTGATAGACACAGCTGCAAAATAACATTGAAAAGTTCACGGGTGGCACAGTAGCGAAGTGGCTGGAACCTGCTGATCGTCTGGGGAATGTCTTTATTGGTTTCCGCCCACGTCACATCCATATAAAGCTAATCAATGATGTTAAATTGGCTGTAGGTGTGGATGTGAAAGATTGGATGTAGAAAGATTTCGTCATTCATCAAAAAACAAAAACCTATGAGTGATTTATATATGTACTCAAAAATAAGCTAATTATATATATTTTAAGTTAACACTGTGGCTTTACCATTTGTTGAGTGTGAATTAGTAATATATAAATGTGGATTTAAACATGCAGGCATGTCATTACCGAATAAGGAATCGGCTAATTGTTAGCATGAACTACAATCCAGTTTTCAACATCACCTATGAAGTGTGTCTTACAAAATATTATCAACAATGCCTGAACCCTCGTTTCCATAACCCTGATTCTGCATCATGCTAATGTGTTTCTATGAACTTAACCATAGCTTCATAGCTAGCCACCAGGAATCACAGCATCATCAGCTAGCCCAACTTTTCACTTTCAAACTACAGCTATGGTTTCCAGTTTTATGGTATGTATATATATATATGGTATAATATCTTTTAGTGGAAACTAGACTTTCACGGATTCTGCAACAGCAACACTGATCATTGTTGTGAAGCTGAAAGAATTTGGATGATTTTTAATACTCAGTAGTGCCTCTGAGTTTGGAAGAGTGTTTGGACCCAGAAACTCCCAGTGACTTCAGACTTAACAAACAGATTTTCCCGTGTCTCACGTGTCAGTCCGCCTCACACTATTTTTGTATCCCATAGTTTTCCCCTGCATTCTGTGCAGTGGTAGTGTTACCAAAAAAAAGTAATGTATTACACATTACTCATTATTTTTTCGTAAATGTAATGCAGTACATTACTTAATTACTCGCTGGGAAAAGTAATTTGTTACACTACTTGTTACATTGTTTTGTTGTTACTCGATAAAATCACCTGAAACACACCGTCTCATAATAACCAGTTAACTGTATAAACTTCATGGCTACACATCACTACCAAGTAACAACATAATTGTAACTGTAATGTAATTATTGAATTTAGTACAGTAATGTGTTACATTACAACATTACCGAAAAATGTAATGTGATTATTTTGTAAAGCATTACAGAAAATAATTTTCTTTTTTCCTTTTGTTGTTTTATCACCTTTTGGATTTAAGTTAAATTTAACTGGTACAATGAACACATGGTCCACGTCAACTGAAACTTCTCTTTTGGGTACTATTTTATGAATCACACAATACTGCACATTTCTTGTAGGTTGCATAACGTGTAAGATGGACT
>NW_024582368.1:3461451-3469934 GCF_018398535.1 Haplochromis burtoni
TTTTTTTTTAATGATTTTTTAACAAAAGAAGCTGTTTTTCACATTTTACAAGCCTTGGGTCTTGGCTGAATTACCAGTAACTGTCCAGTCTGGCACTAAACCTGTCTGTTTCCAGCCTAATCCTGCCCTTAGGTTCTCCGGTAACCATCTGCTGGCAATACCTGGAGATGAAATTGTAGGTCACATCACAGCTGTACCTTGTAGCCACAAAGCTCCTTGCCTTTATTATCACTCAGCTCCTCCCTCTTACAACTGCCCAGCTCATCAGCCCCCCAGCCTCTCTAGAGATTCTGCTGGTTAGTACTGTAGAGGTCATGATGTGTCCTTTTTTAAATCTGTTCAGTTCAGCCAGCCAAAGATCAACCACTATTTAATCAATTCTGTATTCCCTGTTGCTGAATCTGCTCCTGGTCTTTGGTCATCTGATTCCTTGTCCATTCATAGTTAAGCTGTCTCTGTTTCCATGCTACCATCATCCCTGTTCCAGAGTCTATACTGGCCAGTTCAAATATTGATTCTATGATGGTTATTTCTCCACATAAGGCAAAGGAAAGTCTGTCCTGAAGTCTCTCTGATGGAGCTAGATTCAGAGTGACAAAATTTAGATTCTGTCATAACGTTTATCATCCCTGATGCCATGGGGTATAATGCATATGTCTATCTAGAATGCTCACAAGGTGCATCTGTCGGAAAACATAAAAAAATAGATTTTAGCCAAAATATAAAGACCCAGAATATAATAATAACTTCCAGGGTGAAGTGGACAGGATGAAGATACGCACATACAGAGAGTCCTTCATTTCAATAAAACAAACAGCACATACTCTCAGACCTGCTGAACTGTATTTTGCATGTGAGCAGAATGAGCTGTACTGATCCTCAGCTGCTTGATCATAGATTTCTTTTTTCCTGTGTCCTCCCTTGCATATCTTCAAAAGTGTTTATATTTTGTGTTATCCTAGTACATTTTTTTGCACATTTTTGTATGTGCAGTGATGCACAAGATATTTTCATATGGCTCTGTGCATGTAACATACAATGGCCTCTACAGATGAAAACCAAAATCATTTCTCACATCACGCCATGCTGGGCAGTGTAGATATTTGATTAACAGCTGTAATCGAACTTGAGCCCCTCTTTCTGAGCCATTTCCCCTTGGCTGTCCAAAAAAGAACCGCGTAGGATTTCGAGCTGTCTCAGACTTCAAAAGGAGTGAGATGGGAAAGAAGTGAGGAAGTGCAAGTGGAGACACATAGACCGAGAGCGAATGGGTTGGGGTAGGGGGGTGGGAATGTACTTGAAAGGAAGACAGAGAAACCAAGAAACACAGGGAGACAAAAAGGAGAAATGTGTGTGCGCTTGTGTATGTGTGGTGGGAGAAAAAGTGTGGTTGGTGGTAAGCAATTGCCTGCCAATAGACCCCCCAAAAAAAGTACGGGAGCAGAGAACGCATCACCTTTGGCCGAGTTCTAAAGTGCTCATTTAAAAAAAAAATCTCACAAAAGTTGCAGAGGGGTTTAAGCAGTATTGACTTTCCTTTCAGCCTGTGAGGAAAGCCTAAAGGAAACCCACTAAAAGTCCAAGTTAGCCCACATAGCTGATGTGTAAATGTAGGACGAAATCCATAATGGGGAAGACATTTCTTTCCCTTGGCCTCTTTCTTGTCAGCGTAAAATATGACACGACAGTAAACTGATACAACCATTACTTGTTTATGATGCTGGAGCAGGGGAGATGGGATAGCTACTTAGATATTTATTTATTTTAATCAGTTGTCAGTCACAACACGTACTGGTTCATTTTAATTTGCTATGGTGTACCACTGTGATAAATCTGTCTTAACATCATCGTGATACTAGCAAGGTGGGGAATGGATTTGGATGAACTCAGTGTCAAGTAGGTTTTATCGCTTCTATAGTCTAATCTAATCTTATCTTATCCTGTTGGTATTTAATCATATTTGAACTCACCTAAATAAGAATACGAAATGATTTCGGTATTTATACATCTAAATATATATATGCACATAAATATGGTCTGATTTCATAAGCAGTTTATTTGCCTACATAAAGATGACCTAAAGCTCAAGAGCATAGAATGAATTTGAGTCCAGATGAAAATTACATATGAAAATGAAATGAGCTGCACATTGACTGTAATGTGCCAAGTACACAAAAACTAATAGTAGTGGATGAGCATAATGATCACAGATTCATCTGATTTATTCAGCATACTGTACTGCAATTATGCCTAATACAGCCACCGTCACTGGGTTAAGGCCACTTCACTAATACTGGATTTCACACCCTTTTGCCTTCAGAACTGCCTTAATCCTTCATGGCATCAATTTCACAATGCGCTGGAAGCGTTCCTAAGATTTTGGTACATATTGACATGATAGCATCACATAGTTGCAGGCTGATGTAAATCTCCTGGCTGCTTTTTAGAGCTTTTTTCCCCCTTTTGTTCTTGTTTTTTTTAACTATATGCTCCAAAGTCTGCCAAAAAATTCCCCCCGTGCAGTTACACCACCACTGTTGATACTGACGTTGTTACAGGCAGGATGGATCCATGATTTTACCAGACCAGACTATGTTTTTTTTCTATTTTCCAATTTTTTGCTGAGCCCATGTTTCCTGTTCTTAGCTGACAGGGTTCACACCTGGTGTGGTCTTCTGCAGCTGTAGCTTAAGGTTTGATGGGTTGTGGCTTCGAGAGACCCTTTTGCATACCTTGGTTGCAACCAGAGGTTATTTGAGCAGCTGTTTTCGTCCACATTGTTCACATGCTTGAAAGCATTGACTTGCTGCCATGTGATTGAGCAGGTGTACCCATTAAAGTGACTACGTAATATGAGGTCACTCCGTATGCCAGTTGTTATCAACTTCAAACTAAACTGGTAACAAGTGTGCTACGATTTAAAAGAATTCACATGTTAATTTGATCAAGTAGAACAGTATCTGCAGAAAATGGCTGGCTTTTCTGTAGGAGAAGGATCAGGTATTTACAGTGTGGGTCAAAGAATTTCTCTTTGATAACAGATGGTGTTCACTCTCCAGTGGCAATAAACAAACATGTTTAATAAGAATGAACAGACCAACTTTATAATTATCTGATTATATTTTTGGTCATATTTTATAAAGGCCTTGAAGAGTGTGGTGACATAATTAGGCAAAAAGAAGTATTCGGAAACATTACTGAGAGCCTCTGTTCATACACAGATTCTCCCCAAAGTGATTAAGCTGATTCAATAATTTATTCATGTATTTTCTCTTACATCTTGAAAGTTGTTAATCCGACACATGGTTGGCAGAAAGTCACATGCCTTCCCAGTTAAATATGTTAATTTCTAGCATGAATTTACCAATATTGATGCAACATTCAAACTTAGTTCTATTAAGAAACAAAGGCATGGTATTTTTTTTCAACATTTTTACAACGATCTAAAAAGAAGTCAGGTGCTCAGATTTTAAATAATCCTTTAGTTTTTTTAAATATATAATTGAGAATGCAGTCTTTCCTAATTGATTCAGCTTATATTTATCATGGTAATTTGCTAATACAAGAAAAGATAACACTGAAAAATGTAAAATAAACATTTTACATTTTTCAGTTTTCCAAAAGAATGAATTTAAAAACGTTTCCTATATTTCAGGACTACTGTGTAGTGCAATTGATTTTGCTTTTTAAAAACATTGTGCAGCAAAACCTTTGTCATTTTTATACAAGCAGCCTGTTGCAAACATGTTTGTCACATTGTGTTGAAGAGCAAAGATGGTCATACCAAATATTGGTTTTCAACTTTCTTATAAATATATTATCACTTCTTGCCTTAAATACTGTATTTCCACATGAGTTTAAAAATGTTTCAAAAGTTGTTGCACCTATGTCCCATTTTCCTAACAAACTATAAAGAAATGAAGGGGTAGCTCAGGACTTTTGGGCAATATTGTGGGGATCATAAGAGCTACTGGTTTAAAACCTGACTGATAAATAATCAGACATCTTTTTATCCCAGTGTTCCGAGATACAATTTGATCAAGACAGGGAGGCACAATAGCCAAACTGATGTCAATCTAAGTTGTGATTAATTGGAAATGAACTGCAATGATGATGCATTATGTAAATGTATCTAGCTAAAGGAGTAACGCCAATAACTGACCCAACACATTTCTGCTGAAAGTAAAACATCACCGCTGTGCGTGACAGATGAACTACAGCTTTAAGAGATCAAGTAAATTGTATTGATATCCTGCCAAGCTGCTCCCTGTGTTCATCATGTACAGGAAAGAGGCCCAAGAACAAATATGTCAAAGCGATAATAGTAATACAGTGATTCACCATTGAGGCCCGTTTTCAGTGACAGGGCCAGTTTATAGCAGTGGCAAACTGTCCTAAACTACTACTCCCACTGTGATTTTAAAATCCCTTTTATTTCATCTAGACGATGAAGGAGGTACAAAATAAGTGTTTTGCCATCTGCAATAAAAGAAAGTTTCCCTTTTTAATGGCATGGGTATAGCAGTGTGGGGAGTGCACCTTGCTGTTCATCTCTTGCATGCGAGTGTGAGCTGTCTGGGTGATGGCCATTATGGTTCCTGCTACTGCCTGTGCGTCTGCTCCGCCGGGATCACTGAAGTGTTGGAACTAACAAGCTTGGGATGCAGACAGCGGATGCACAAATGGGATTTTGTCCTGAAAGCTTTAGAGTTTGCTCCCTGTCTTCGGTTGAAACAGGAGAGAGGATGGTACCGTTTGCAAGGATTGTCAGAGTTATGTGCCAAGAGAAATGAGATGATTACATCTGATAATCTTGCTAATGATCTACACTGGGGAGGGGAGCATATAAAATTAAATGAGCTCCACCGATGTACACAGTTTTCAGTCTTGTCCTCTCATCTCTCTTTTTGCCTATTCTCTTTCACTGTAGCTAAGTTTTATGCAGAATTTGAGATGTTCTCCACCCAGGAAGATATGCAATATTCCTTGTCATAGTGAAAGCACACACAGGATGTAGGGCACAGACACATTAAAAACTCTCCCCCTGATACTTCTTCATAAAAGTACAAATGCTCGCCTCTTCCTCTTTCTTCCTCTCTGTCTTACACAGACGCACACATGAACGTGCACAATGAGGCAAACAGCGAATTCGCACAATGCTCCCTGCCCAAGGTTAGTATAGATTAAAAGATGTGTCATTGATAGAAGAGGCTCCTCCTCCCTCCCTGGCCTGTCACAGTGTGTTTGGGAACAACCCACTTCATTTTAGCAGCATAATGGGTAAACAGAGTGTGATCAGTCCAATTACCCCCTCATTGCAGGGGCGTTCTGGCGGGAATGGCCTGTAGAGAGAGTTAGCTGTCTGGCGTGCTGTGGAGATGCAACAGTAGCACCTGCTGCCCTGAGTACTCACTTGTATGAATCTCAATTTGTTTGTACAGCCGTGCCAAAAGCTGATGACCAAGAATTGAGCCCTCTGAGGCGGATGGGACTGCCGGCTTACCTTCTGATTGCTGTTTTCACTGCACTGTCTGTGAATGTGTGCATGATCCGAAGGTGCTGTTCTCAGCACTGAACTCATGTCAACGTCAGTCCTTCTAGCGAATTGTTTTGCGGTTGTTCTTGCTGCACAGTTTTCAAGGGCTGTAAATTTTCTCATCCCCCAATTCCACTATGTTTTACAGCTGAGCAGATGCATGATTTTGCTGCTGAGAGTTGTAACAGTAGAGTAAAAGGCTGCATTCCTGAATATGATATCTGAAAATCATTATGATTTGATTTTACTTGTTCTGAAGTACTTTGTTCACTATCAAATGAAGAATAAGATGGGACAGTTGGCTTTTTTCTCTATTTTTCATGTTCATGCAACTGTGGGATCCATTTTTAAGCATCTCATGGATTTTTTTTAACCTTGACGGGTATTATTGCTCTCACTTTATCTCAAAATGTAAGTAACATACAAAAACATATCTGGTTACTGCTTTTGTGCTGTGCTTGTCGTCCTTGGAAAAGATGAAAATACTTCTCTTTATTGTTATCCTTTGGGCAGCTGTCTGGCAGCAGATGTAAACATAGGCCTATCACTGTGTCTCCATTTGAATACATCTGTGGACTACGCTTCCATGTAGTGCACTGTGTATATGCATATTTATTAACATAGTGCGCAAATTCCAACAAGATGGTGTTATTTCAAATTGAATGATGCAAACTGTTCACTTATCAAAAATGAAGACAGGAGAATCAGACTGTGATTATCACCACAGCTGTCATATTTTTGATCCTCTCATCAAAAATGTAGTACTAAATTCTTCTACACCAAAGAAAGCTATTAAGACATGTAACATTAATAGCTGATGAAAAATGCCACCATTAATTGCCTAGATAGCACTGACGATCTCCTTTGCTACTGGCTGACATTTGGTTGGTCAGCCCTTTCTTTCTGTTTTGTTTCAATTCAATTCAATCCAGGTCTACTTATAAAGTGCCAACAACATTCAACATGCTTTATGCTGAAAGGTCAAGACCCTACAATTTCCAAAATTGCAACCGCTGAAAGGAAGAAGAGATCAGTTCCATGTTCAGCATGACTGTTATCAGAACTGATGTGCTGCATGTGTAGGCCAAGGGACAACCCCTGAAAACTGCACTTCTCTGGGTGCTTGTTTGAAGCTTGCTCCCCATAGACTTCCATGTTAAAGTGGCCAAATTTACAGAAATAAAAGGCATATATAAAAGTCTGTTAAAAAACACACACACACACAATAGTTTGGACATAAATAAACACGGTACTTCAGATTTTAAATCCAGCATTTTTACAATGTGATATCCCTTTGTTGGTGTGACTCCTGCATAGGGCTGCACGATTTTGCATAAAATGAGAATCACGATTTTTTGGCTTAGAATTGAGATCACGATTCTCTCACGATTTTCTTTTCCAGTATAAATATTTATTGCACTTATTAACTGCACATCAACTTCGTAACAGTTGAGACTGAACATAAAAACAATAAATAAACATAAAAACAACAAATGTCTCACGTTTTGTTGTTGCCGCAAAATGTTGTACTGCTTGAAATTCCGTCTCCACCGTTGCTCGACGCTGCTGTATAGAGCAGGTAGTGCAACTATCCGGTTGTTCAGTCTGACGTCACTAGCCGTGTCTGGGTCTAAACTCCGCTGCAGGTCCATATATCAAACGATCACTGTGGCATTACTGAGAGTTGAAAAACTGTCTAAAGTCT
Source organism: Haplochromis burtoni (assembly GCF_018398535.1). Taxonomy (NCBI): domain Eukaryota; kingdom Metazoa; phylum Chordata; class Actinopteri; order Cichliformes; family Cichlidae; genus Haplochromis; species Haplochromis burtoni. The sequence continues at coordinate 3,468,693 of NW_024582368.1, forward strand.
TTCATCTTTAATAAAATGATCAGCGTTCTGCTCTACCAGGTGTAACAATTGAGTTTAACATCCAGGCATCCATGAAAACGGAATTTATGACATTTAACGGAGTTAGAAGTTAGCAGGGAGTTAGCTCGCTAGCTTCTATCTAAATACAATATAGCATGTCCTGACTGCGGGGTTTTGGAAACAAATTAAAACGTACAGCTCTGTTATCACTTCCAGCATAAATGAAGACAGAAAACTAAACAGCAGTGACGTTTGTAGGGTTACTGAAGTTTGGCTAGCTGGTATACAGTGGGGCAAAAAAGTATTTAGTCAGCCACCGATTGTGCAAGTTCCCCCACTTAAAATGATGACAGAGGTCAGTAATTTGCACCAGAGGTACACTTCAACTGTGAGAGACAGAATGTGAAAAAAAAATCCATGAATCCACATGGTAGGATTTGTAAAGAATTTATTCGTAAATCAGGGTGGAAAATAAGTATTTGGTCAATAACAAAAATACAACTCAATACTTTGTAACATAACCTTTGTTGGCAATAACAGAGGTCAAACGTTTACTATAGGTCTTTACCAGGTTTGCACACACAGTAGCTGGTATTTTGGCCCATTCCTCCATGCAGATCTTCTCGAGAGCAGTGATGTTTTGGGGCTGTCGCCGAGCAACACGGACTTTCAACTCCCGCCACAGATTTTCTATGGGGTTGAGGTCTGGAGACTGGCTAGGCCACTCCAGGACTTTCAAATGCTTCTTACGGAGCCACTCCTTTGTTGCCCGGGCGGTGTGTTTTGGATCATTGTCATGTTGGAAGACCCAGCCTCGTTTCATCTTCAAAGTTCTCACTGATGGAAGGAGGTTTTGGCTCAAAATCTCACGATACATGGCCCCATTCATTCTGTCCTTAACACGGATCAGTCGTCCTGTCCCCTTGGCAGAAAAACAGCCCCATAGCATGATGTTTCCACCCCCATGCTTCACAGTAGGTATGGTGTTCTTGGGATGCAACTCAGTATTCTTCTTCCTCCAAACACGACGAGTTGAGTTTATACCAAAAAGTTCTACTTTGGTTTCATCTGACCACATGACATTCTCCCAATCCTCTGCTGTATCATCCATGTGCTCTCTGGCAAACTTCAGACGGGCCTGGACATGCACTGGCTTCAGCAGCGGAACACGTCTGGCACTGCGGGATTTGATTCCCTGCCGTTGTAGTGTGTTACTGATGGTGACCTTTGTTACTTTGGTCC
>NW_024582368.1:3469959-3472687 GCF_018398535.1 Haplochromis burtoni
TGCACAATGAGGCAAACAGCGAATTCGCACAATGCTCCCTGCCCAAGGTTAGTATAGATTAAAAGATGTGTCATTGATAGAAGAGGCTCCTCCTCCCTCCCTGGCCTGTCACAGTGTGTTTGGGAACAACCCACTTCATTTTAGCAGCATAATGGGTAAACAGAGTGTGATCAGTCCAATTACCCCCTCATTGCAGGGGCGTTCTGGCGGGAATGGCCTGTAGAGAGAGTTAGCTGTCTGGCGTGCTGTGGAGATGCAACAGTAGCACCTGCTGCCCTGAGTACTCACTTGTATGAATCTCAATTTGTTTGTACAGCCGTGCCAAAAGCTGATGACCAAGAATTGAGCCCTCTGAGGCGGATGGGACTGCCGGCTTACCTTCTGATTGCTGTTTTCACTGCACTGTCTGTGAATGTGTGCATGATCCGAAGGTGCTGTTCTCAGCACTGAACTCATGTCAACGTCAGTCCTTCTAGCGTTGTTATCAACTTCAAACTAAACTGGTAACAAGTGTGCTACGATTTAAAAGAATTCACATGTTAATTTGATCAAGTAGAACAGTATCTGCAGAAAATGGCTGGCTTTTCTGTAGGAGAAGGATCAGGTATTTACAGTGTGGGTCAAAGAATTTCTCTTTGATAACAGATGGTGTTCACTCTCCAGTGGCAATAAACAAACATGTTTAATAAGAATGAACAGACCAACTTTATAATTATCTGATTATATTTTTGGTCATATTTTATAAAGGCCTTGAAGAGTGTGGTGACATAATTAGGCAAAAAGAAGTATTCGGAAACATTACTGAGAGCCTCTGTTCATACACAGATTCTCCCCAAAGTGATTAAGCTGATTCAATAATTTATTCATGTATTTTCTCTTACATCTTGAAAGTTGTTAATCCGACACATGGTTGGCAGAAAGTCACATGCCTTCCCAGTTAAATATGTTAATTTCTAGCATGAATTTACCAATATTGATGCAACATTCAAACTTAGTTCTATTAAGAAACAAAGGCATGGTATTTTTTTTCAACATTTTTACAACGATCTAAAAAGAAGTCAGGTGCTCAGATTTTAAATAATCCTTTAGTTTTTTTAAATATATAATTGAGAATGCAGTCTTTCCTAATTGATTCAGCTTATATTTATCATGGTAATTTGCTAATACAAGAAAAGATAACACTGAAAAATGTAAAATAAACATTTTACATTTTTCAGTTTTCCAAAAGAATGAATTTAAAAACGTTTCCTATATTTCAGGACTACTGTGTAGTGCAATTGATTTTGCTTTTTAAAAACATTGTGCAGCAAAACCTTTATCATTTTTATACAAGCAGCCTGTTGCAAACATGTTTGTCACATTGTGTTGAAGAGCAAAGATGGTCATACCAAATATTGGTTTTCAACTTTCTTATAAATATATTATCACTTCTTGCCTTAAATACTGTATTTCCACATGAGTTTAAAAATGTTTCAAAAGTTGTTGCACCTATGTCCCATTTTCCTAACAAACTATAAAGAAATGAAGGGGTAGCTCAGGACTTTTGGCCAATATTGTGGGGATCATAAGAGCTACTGGTTTAAAACCTGACTGATAAATAATCAGACATCTTTTTATCCCAGTGTTCCGAGATACAATTTGATCAAGACAGGGAGGCACAATAGCCAAACTGATGTCAATCTAAGTTGTGATTAATTGGAAATGAACTGCAATGATGATGCATTATGTAAATGTATCTAGCTAAAGGAGTAACGCCAATAACTGACCCAACACATTTCTGCTGAAAGTAAAACATCACCGCTGTGCGTGACAGATGAACTACAGCTTTAAGAGATCAAGTAAATTGTATTGATATCCTGCCAAGCTGCTCCCTGTGTTCATCATGTACAGGAAAGAGGCCCAAGAACAAATATGTCAAAGCGATAATAGTAATACAGTGATTCACCATTGAGGCCCGTTTTCAGTGACAGGGCCAGTTTATAGCAGTGGCAAACTGTCCTAAACTACTACTCCCACTGTGATTTTAAAATCCCTTTTATTTCATCTAGACGATGAAGGAGGTACAAAATAAGTGTTTTGCCATCTGCAATAAAAGAAAGTTTCCCTTTTTAATGGCATGGGTATAGCAGTGTGGGGAGTGCACCTTGCTGTTCATCTCTTGCATGCGAGTGTGAGCTGTCTGGGTGATGGCCATTATGGTTCCTGCTACTGCCTGTGCGTCTGCTCCGCCGGGATCACTGAAGTGTTGGAACTAACAAGCTTGGGATGCAGACAGCGGATGCACAAATGGGATTTTGTCCTGAAAGCTTTAGAGTTTGCTCCCTGTCTTCGGTTGAAACAGGAGAGAGGATGGTACCGTTTGCAAGGATTGTCAGAGTTATGTGCCAAGAGAAATGAGATGATTACATCTGATAATCTTGCTAATGATCTACACTGGGGAGGGGAGCATATAAAATTAAATGAGCTCCACCGATGTACACAGTTTTCAGTCTTGTCCTCTCATCTCTCTTTTTGCCTATTCTCTTTCACTGTAGCTAAGTTTTATGCAGAATTTGAGATGTTCTCCACCCAGGAAGATATGCAATATTCCTTGTCATAGTGAAAGCACACACAGGATGTAGGGCACAGACACATTAAAAACTCTCCCCCTGATACTTCTTCATAAAAGTACAAATGCTCGCCTCTTCCTCTTTCTTCCTCTCTGTCTTACACAGACGCACACATGAAC
>NW_024582368.1:3486339-3518457 GCF_018398535.1 Haplochromis burtoni
GGACCAAAGTAACAAAGGTCACCATCAGTAACACACTACAACGGCAGGGAATCAAATCCCGCAGTGCCAGACGTGTTCCGCTGCTGAAGCCAGTGCATGTCCAGGCCCGTCTGAAGTTTGCCAGAGAGCACATGGATGATACAGCAGAGGATTGGGAGAATGTCATGTGGTCAGATGAAACCAAAGTAGAACTTTTTGGTATAAACTCAACTCGTCGTGTTTGGAGGAAGAAGAATACTGAGTTGCATCCCAAGAACACCATACCTACTGTGAAGCATGGGGGTGGAAACATCATGCTATGGGGCTGTTTTTCTGCCAAGGGGACAGGACGACTGATCCGTGTTAAGGACAGAATGAATGGGGCCATGTATCGTGAGATTTTGAGCCAAAACCTCCTTCCATCAGTGAGAACTTTGAAGATGAAACGAGGCTGGGTCTTCCAACATGACAATGATCCAAAACACACCGCCCGGGCAACAAAGGAGTGGCTCCGTAAGAAGCATTTGAAAGTCCTGGAGTGGCCTAGCCAGTCTCCAGACCTCAACCCCATAGAAAATCTGTGGCGGGAGTTGAAAGTCCGTGTTGCTCGGCGACAGCCCCAAAACATCACTGCTCTCGAGAAGATCTGCATGGAGGAATGGGCCAAAATACCAGCTACTGTGTGTGCAAACCTGGTAAAGACCTATAGTAAACGTTTGACCTCTGTTATTGCCAACAAAGGTTATGTTACAAAGTATTGAGTTGTATTTTTGTTATTGACCAAATACTTTATTTTCCACCCTGATTTACGAATAAATTCTTTACAAATCCTACCATGTGGATTCATGGATTTTTTTTTCACATTCTGTCTCTCACAGTTGAAGTGTACCTCTGGTGCAAATTACTGACCTCTGTCATCATTTTAAGTGGGGGAACTTGCACAATCGGTGGCTGACTAAATACTTTTTTGCCCCACTGTATACCAGCTAGCCAAACTTCAGTAACCCTACAAACGTCACTGCTGTTTAGTTTTCTGTCTTCATTTATGCTGGAAGTGATAACAGAGCTGTACGTTTTAATTTGTTTCCAAAACCCCGCAGTCAGGACATGCTATATTGTATTTAGATAGAAGCTAGCGAGCTAACTCCCTGCTAACTTCTAACTCCGTTAAATGTCATAAATTCCGTTTTCATGGATGCCTGGATGTTAAACTCAATTGTTACACCTGGTAGAGCAGAACGCTGATCATTTTATTAAAGATGAAAGACTTTAGACAGTTTTTCAACTCTCAGTAATGCCACAGTGATCGTTTGATATATGGACCTGCAGCGGAGTTTAGACCCAGACACGGCTAGTGACGTCAGACTGAACAACCGGATAGTTGCACTACCTCCTCTATACACGCAGCGTCGAGCAACGGTGGAGACGGAATTTCAAGCAGTACAACATTTTGCGGCAACAACAAACGTGAGACATTTGTTGTTTTTATGTTTATTTATTGTTTTTATGTTCAGTCTCAACTGTTACGAAGTTGATGTGCAGTTAATAAGTGCAATAAATATTTATACTGGAAAAGAAAATCGTGAGAGAATCGTGATCTCAATTCTAAGCCAAAAAATCGTGATTCTCATTTTATGCAAAATCGTGCAGCCCTATGCAGGAGTCACACCAACAAAGGGATATCACATTGTAAAAATGCTGGATTTAAAATCTGAAGTACCGTGTTTATTTATGTCCAAACTATTGTGTGTGTGTGTGTTTTTTAACAGACTTTTATATATGCCTTTTATTTCTGTAAATTTGGCCACTTTAACATGGAAGTCTATGGGGAGCAAGCTTCAAACAAGCACCCAGAGAAGTGCAGTTTTCAGGGGTTGTCCCTTGGCCTACACATGCAGCACATCAGTTCTGATAACAGTCATGCTGAACATGGAACTGATCTCTTCTTCCTTTCAGCGGTTGCAATTTTGGAAATTGTAGGGTCTTGACCTTTCAGCATAAAGCATGTTGAATGTTGTTGGCACTTTATAAGTAGACCTGGATTGAATTGAATTGAAACAAAACAGAAAGAAAGGGCTGACCAACCAAATGTCAGCCAGTAGCAAAGGAGATCGTCAGTGCTATCTAGGCAATTAATGGTGGCATTTTTCATCAGCTATTAATGTTACATGTCTTAATAGCTTTCTTTGGTGTAGAAGAATTTAGTACTACATTTTTGATGAGAGGATCAAAAATATGACAGCTGTGGTGATAATCACAGTCTGATTCTCCTGTCTTCATTTTTGATAAGTGAACAGTTTGCATCATTCAATTTGAAATAACACCATCTTGTTGGAATTTGCGCACTATGTTAATAAATATGCATATACACAGTGCACTACATGGAAGCGTAGTCCACAGATGTATTCAAATGGAGACACAGTGATAGGCCTATGTTTACATCTGCTGCCAGACAGCTGCCCAAAGGATAACAATAAAGAGAAGTATTTTCATCTTTTCCAAGGACGACAAGCACAGCACAAAAGCAGTAACCAGATATGTTTTTGTATGTTACTTACATTTTGAGATAAAGTGAGAGCAATAATACCCGTCAAGGTTAAAAAAAATCCATGAGATGCTTAAAAATGGATCCCACAGTTGCATGAACATGAAAAATAGAGAAAAAAGCCAACTGTCCCATCTTATTCTTCATTTGATAGTGAACAAAGTACTTCAGAACAAGTAAAATCAAATCATAATGATTTTCAGATATCATATTCAGGAATGCAGCCTTTTACTCTACTGTTACAACTCTCAGCAGCAAAATCATGCATCTGCTCAGCTGTAAAACATAGTGGAATTGGGGGATGAGAAAATTTACAGCCCTTGAAAACTGTGCAGCAAGAACAACCGCAAAACAATTCGCTAGAAGGACTGACGTTGACATGAGTTCAGTGCTGAGAACAGCACCTTCGGATCATGCACACATTCACAGACAGTGCAGTGAAAACAGCAATCAGAAGGTAAGCCGGCAGTCCCATCCGCCTCAGAGGGCTCAATTCTTGGTCATCAGCTTTTGGCACGGCTGTACAAACAAATTGAGATTCATACAAGTGAGTACTCAGGGCAGCAGGTGCTACTGTTGCATCTCCACAGCACGCCAGACAGCTAACTCTCTCTACAGGCCATTCCCGCCAGAACGCCCCTGCAATGAGGGGGTAATTGGACTGATCACACTCTGTTTACCCATTATGCTGCTAAAATGAAGTGGGTTGTTCCCAAACACACTGTGACAGGCCAGGGAGGGAGGAGGAGCCTCTTCTATCAATGACACATCTTTTAATCTATACTAACCTTGGGCAGGGAGCATTGTGCGAATTCGCTGTTTGCCTCATTGTGCACAGATTTGGTGTTTAACACTAAATCAGAGTTAACGTACCAACTCTCCAAAAAGAGTTAAATTAACACTCTCTGGTGTGGACCCATATAGACACTTTAATAGTGCTGAAATCAAATCTGACAGTGTTAATTTGGACATGCTGGATTTGCTGTGATATGGTTTTTCAATTTTGTTGTCTGGGTGAAAAATCAATAGAAATTTGGGAGAATGGTGACTCCAGGAGATTTTCTGGAGGGGCACTGAAATTCAGGATTCTCCCGGAAAAATCGGGAAGGTTGGCATGTATGGAAACTTGGTTGAAACATACATGTCTTTACCACATAGCAAAGCTCTGACATCACAACAACATGATTGGTCAATTGCAGTGCTAATGCTGCAACAACATTATTATGATGATGCAGAAACAAGACCAACAAGGACTAATTAGCCAATGTGTGATTCACCACTCAAATGTAGGTTACTAGGAAACCTTCCTAAATAGTACAACTTATCACTCCATGCTTTCATCCATATAATGTAACTTCTGGCTTAAAAATCAAATATGGTGCCAGCCAAAATCCTAATGTTAAGGTTTCAAAATGCAGAGATCAAAGCTAAGGGTGACGTCACAGTGTGTACTTTTAGGCTTGCTTGTGCAACTGTGAATGCACTTATGCACTCAAAATAGCACAAACAAGTATTTCAGGAGTACTTTTTAAAATATTGACACACAATTTCAAGAACTGACAGACAGCTCAGTCAGCAGGAAGTTGGAATTGCCTTTTCGGGATTCATTTAGCTGCACTAATTGAAACTAATACCTTTTAAATTGCATATTGATTTGGAGGAAACTCAGTTTTCAAATGTACACTCTAAAAATGACGGAATAATACAAACTGTCGAAGTGCTAAGATTGAAAGAGCTACTTGATCCTTCTTGCCTCAGTGGGAACACAAGTCATGAAGATGGTGCCAAACATATCATTATATGACTTCAAAGCTCTTCTTCTATCCTGGGCTGTTGTGCAGTAGAAGGCCTGAGGCATACCGTGTCTGTGGCGTAATTGGGACAAAAAAGTTACAGTGTCAACAGACAAAGAAAGGTAGATAATTCCGAATCTCTGCTGCAATGCATTTTAGAATGATATCAGTCATGGATGTTTATCAGAAAGTCCATCTGAATTTCCCCCAAACGCACCCTTACTCACGCGCGTGCACATTTGACAAGTGAATCCGGTGTTGATTGATGCAAGCAAATGATGTTTTTTTTCCCTGCCATTTCAAAGGCAAAACGTTGCCACAGAATGAACAGGGTACTGGCAAAGCACAAATTACTTTTGCTGTCAACAGCTCTGAGTCATTCAAGCTCTGTTTTGGACAAATTGCACAGGTTTAGGCAACATAAAGAGTCTAAGATGTTACTGAATAAAACACAATAGAATTGTGGAATAATTTCAAAATGATTTCGGGTGATTACAGCGTTATAAATGTTTTCTTTCTTCAAACGTCCTCATGAACAATGAGCTCCAACCGTTCCCGCAGTCACTCACCGTCGGTGCGTTTGTCTGATGCGCAGCGCCTCCCAAACTGGTCCCTCACTTTGACAAATTCTTGGACGTGAGCGGGTCTCCTGAATGGCTTCTTGCTCATAAAGATGATGCCTTGAATATTTTAGAAGTTGAACAGCTCTGCCGCTCTCTGTATTTTCCCCCCACTGGTGGACTGTCAGTTTGGAAGACCACAATGGGACTTTGGTCATTTTGGGGGTTTTCTCTTTTGGCTTTGGTGTTGCTCTGCCCCTTTCACCCCAAGTTTGTGGCTCGCGCGGAAATAAGTTTTTCCACAAAACTCGACAGATTTTATCGACTGGATGTAACGCCACTGGACGCACGTGTGGCCAGAAAATCGGCGGAAATCAAAGTCTCACTGAAAATCGACAATAACACGAAAGTTTTTAGCGCGTATGAAACAAACACAGCCGGGGCTTTGAAACGAAACCATGGCCAGCAAGTGTGGAATGAAACACAGAGTGGAAATGAGGCACCGATCGACATCAAAACAAACTATAGCAGCGGTCTCAACATTCCCGATAAAAAGTATGATAACATTTTCGAGGACAAAGAAGGACGATTCAAAGCGAATATAATGTTAGAAAATACATTTTCTGCCGGAAGAAAGAAGGCAAAGAGGAGTGTGGGCGCAACATACAACGAAAACGTGGATAGGAGTATAAGTGGAGAAGCATATTCAAGAGAGAGATTCGTGCAAACTGTCCAAGGTGTTTCCAGCGCAAGACCCGAGTATCGGCGCAGCGGAGAGGAAGCAAGAGTGTCAAACCCGAGACAGAACGAACCTCACCTGGACACTTCTACTTTTGCTCTGTCGGGAGACTCGGCACACAACCAGGCTATGGTGCACTGGTCCGGGCACAACAGCAGCGTAAGTTTCAGTTTTACAAAAATACACTTTATCATATTTTTAAAGGTGTAAAGAACATAAAAATGCCCCACACACTGGTGATATTTAACTTTGTTTCTACCTGATATAGACGTTTTTATTATTCAGTCGATGCGCATCAATCTGTCACATTTTTACGCACAGCTGATTCCGTGCGCACAAAAAGAATTCGTTCCTGCAAATAAATTCCACTCTAACAAAGCATTTAACTTGGAGCATTTAACCATAATCGTGTTTTCTTTTATTACCTATAAAGAGATTATTAGTGTTTGCGCATTGCGCGCCTGTTTGCTTGGACGCCAGATGGATATAAGTGTGCACTTGGAGGATTCCCTCGTGTTTTTTCAAACAGTAATGGAATCGGTTATCTCAACAAACTGTTCGCCACCTGAACTTTAAAATAACAGTTAACCCCTTAGGTAAATTTGATGTGACAGTGCCGTGGGAAGGTGCAGGCTGTTTGGCAGCAATCAAAACACATTAATAATTTATGAAATAATCAAGTAATGCCTTCCAGGAAGGTGTAGTAGCTACAATTAAAAAGGATTGTGTCCAACCTGGCCCTTTATGTGATGCTGATGAGACACTATCTGACACTATCTGACATTTTTGGCAAATTAAACATGCTTTTGTCACTGACATTTACTCACACTTAGCTGATACTTGTTCAATTGCCCGTCTAAATACTGTATTGCAGTATGATACACTTCAACACGTCTTGATGGGACTATGCACAATTTAAATGGATGACAAGACATTGCAGTAAACATCCAGATTGCCCGCATCACAGTCACACACCCTTACAAACACACACATCCACATCCTCACAAACGTGCACATAGACGCACAAATGCACACACACACCTACACCACAGCTAAATGCACATGCACTTTTTTTTTTACCATAACAAAGACAAAGCCATGGAGATTTTATCTCTCTTTACATATCCACCATGCAAAAATGTTTTCAACTGGCAGCATTTATCAGGAACAAAGATCTTTAAACTACAAACAGCCTTGTTCAAAAGAAATGAGCTGCTCTGCATTTTTTACTTCAGTTAATTTGAGTCACCTTAGTCTGCTGGGCAAACGGGTGTGCGGCTGAAACATTAGTCTGAGACCACATCTAAAGATCCCTGTGTCCCAGAAAAAATGCAAATATTCATGTGTTATCCCAAAATGTAGACATATTTCACTTGGTGAATTATATTATTTTGCATGTTCCTGATAAGCGTTTTCTTATCTGGTGCAATTTCTTTTGTGGTGTATGTCATAACATAAGAGGCATCACAGACGTTGGTCATTGAAGAAGGTCCTGAAATATAACTAATAATAACGTTGATTCATGGATTGCTATGTGAAATATGCTTCTGGTCTGAGATGTCTTCACCAACGATGGCCTTTGCTACTGCAGGACACTGTTCACTGGATTATCGCTGATGGGGTTGTCACTGCAGCTGTCAACATTTGAGATTTATACAGTCTGAACTCCTTTCCATGGTCCCAAAAGTACGACTGAAACAGTAGAGTTTAGATTGATGGCATTTTATGACTAGATGTTATAGCTCAGGCTATATTAGATGTAAATGACTGATAATAAATCCAATCTTACAGGGACATTTGAAGGAAAATTACTTCATTTCTGTGGTGTGGGGTAGTTCTATCAAATATTCACCTCAAGACTTTGCCTGTGATCTGACCAAGATGTAAAATTCCACAGGGAGTAAAATGAAAAAGATGTAGAAGGTGATGGTGAAAACTCCAGCGGGGTATCCTCAGAGTACAGATTTGATAAAGAATTTTATTGCATAAAACCCCAAAATCTGTCCACAAATCAGTCTCTCAACTATTATTAGATTTCAGTGATTGTCTGAGACATCAAAGCCTAAGTCATAGCTCTCTGGTCTCTGATTTTAGGAGAGATAACATTGATTGGAGTCGACCATGGGAATAAAACATGTACTAATTCCCTTTGAAATGAATGGTTCTTAGCTACATGTATCGATTGGCTGTGCATGTTTCTTACTCCTTAAGTCTGTGCTGAATGTGAATGGGGATGGTGATAAAAAGATTCATGATTTGTAATGATGTGTGCCATAAAAACAGAAAATAAACTAATTAAAAACACTAATAAATACACTTGGCTGTTGATGGTCCTATATGGCAAATCAATATTTCAGTCTTCTCCTCACATGGGTGTTCAAGCTATTGGTAATCTTTCTAAACAGCCATTGCACCACATCCTACACTCAAGGGATGCAGAGAGCCCCCTCTCTACCCCACTGAAGGCAAAAGTCTTAGTGTGCAAGCCAGCTGGTGATCATGGAGTTATTGGCAGCCAAATGATTTTAGTCTCCTGATTGACCAAGCTCCTCACAGATAGCTGACCAAACTAGGACACTGTGTTGAAGCTGCAGACAGTAATGAGTATCTTTATTGACTTCACTTCGTCTGAGCATTTGCTTCAGAAATTATGCTGTGTGTTATTGTAAATAAAGTAAATATATACCATGACAATAAGGAGCTGGTCATCTCTATGAAGCTACTGTTAAAAACTTGCTTTAGGACGGGCCATGCTCTTTATAAATCCCACTGGGCACCTTTGGACTTGTTAAGCTCTTATTTTATTTATTTATTGAGGTTTTTTTTTGTGGGGGGGGGGATTGTTTCTTGTGAGGTGGCAAGGCTCAAGTCAATCTGTCAGCTCTGTAACATCATCGTCCATTGCAGCGGCTGATTGGGAATCAGACTGGCCTCCTGAGTCATGCTGTACACATGCCTAACCAGAGAAAGGCCGTTATTGTTGCACATAATCTTATCAGAATAAATAGACAATAAAAAGGAGGAAATGGCATGGCCCTTGGGGACACCTGTGTTTAAAACTGGTTCATTAGATAGACAGCCATTCCATTTAACATGCCAAAGCTGGTTGCACGGGAGCTCCTTGATCCATAAAATCAAATGTAATGGGTTCCCAATTCACAGGGGAGTTTGACTGGAGTTTGGTGCTGTTACAGTATGATGAAAAGTGTATTAAAAAGCTGCCACTGGTGAGGTTCTCAGATAAAATAAAGAGGAAAGTTATAATGTGTCTTTTAAAATTTTCTCATAACTTGCAACATTTCACTTTCCTATTGTACACAAACAAGAGAACTTTTCTGCTTTTGCAGTATAGTTTCATGCAAAATTCCTCTATTAAAAAAAACATTATGATACTCAGTCAAAGAGACAGATAAAAGGCCTGTTTTTCATGAACTTTTCATCATCCTGCCCCCGATTGCTAGCTAAGGGGATTTTGATCCATTGAACGTTTGATGAAAATCAAAGTTGGTTGTTGTTCTCACATTTAAGTACAAATTATTTCCTTCCTGTGGTATACTTTGTATTATAATATTGGCAGCACTTCAATCTTTAATTTGTACTTAATATTTTCTTTCAATTATGTCTCTTTTTTCATTTTTTTCCTACTAATTGATTTTAACATAGATGGTATATTTAGTTTTAAAATGCACAAAAAAGAGACAATAAAATTCAACATAAAAGAGTTTTTCGAACAGCCGTTTTTGTCCTTTACCTGCTTGTCCCTTGAGGTGTCAACACCACACGGCTGTTCATTAATCCAGCCCGTCTCAAGTCTTTAGGGGTGTGCTGTCCACTGATGTGATTGTAAGATGGTGATAGAAACTGCACCAGTCTTGTTGGCTGTGTAAAAAGAGACCCGTCTAGTTCCCACTGAAATACCGAGCCACTGGTTGTGACCAGAGCGTGTGACACAGTTACCTGGTTACTATGGTTTATGGTTTACTCGTACTGATGGCACAGAGCTTCTAGTTTATTGGAGATTGTTGTTGTGGAGCTATAAATAAAAGGTAATTAGATCCAAGTCCAGCTATTTCCCATGGTATTAAGACCGGTTAATAATGCCACATTTATGAGCTATTGACCATATTCCATTTTCCTCTGATGCCATCCTCTGCATTATTGCATAGAAAATGTGCTGCTGTGTTGTAAAAAAAATATTGTGAGAATGTTCCTGGAACTAGTGATTAAATATGAGTAACACTTAGACTAAGTAACTACTCTAAAAGAGTACAAGGAAACATAAATGGGGGAAAAAAGGCGAAATTGAACACAATTTAATGCACCAAGTTAAAAATTGTCAAGAAAAAAAGCCCTACATTATTTTCATTTGAGAATCTTTTTTTTTTAAATCACATTAACCACATCTTATTTTCCTGTTGAGTGATGGCCACAACCACTTAGCAGTCATCTAGCTGACTTATTACACATCCCTAGGTTTAATTTGTATTAACAAAGGGAATAAAACTCATTCCAGATCGGTAGAGAGCTGAAATGACACTGGATAGTATAAATCCAGAGAGACATCATGACATTTTGCAAGGTAAAAAATATTTAATTTAGCTTCTCTTAGTATACCTGCATACAAGCACTTTGCCAGCCTGTGCAGAGGACTGCTTTGATGGCTTGAATCAAATTATCAGCATAGAAGTGCTTGTGCTACTGTTCAACCCAGCAAAAACCCATTGAAAACATACTGAAGATGACTTTGCCAAATTTCTAAACAATGTTAAAATGTGACCTCTAATCAACAGAAAATGTTCAGGAGGATAAACACGAATTCAAGTCCAGCAATAGACTGAAACAAATTACTTTTGATCTTTTACCTTTAAGCCAACTTTAGACATAAAGGGTTCTCTTTTTAAAGATCATGACAGGCGTTTAGTCCAAATTTAGTCAAAAAAGCAATCTCCATGGACAACTTAGGCTGGGTGAGATAAATCCACAGTAATTATAAATGCGAAGCATGTCCGTAACAACTCATAACAATTACTGAAAGATAGCATTAAATTGCGGTGACAATGAAAAGTATTATCATCTGTAAAAATGTTTTGTTGTTGTTTTTTCCCTTTTTAAAATTTGTTATTTTGGATAGCATATCTCTGTTACTGTTCTGTGTGGAGTTTGCATGCTCTTTCTGTGCCCTTTGGCATTGTCTCCAACTGTCCAGAGATATGCATTATAGGTTAATGGTGTTTAATGAGTGTGTATGTAACTCTTGGTCTGCTGTGACAGGCACATTAGCCAACAAAGCTATGTTAGCTAAAACAGCTATGTTACTTATGCTGTAGTCACACCATGGAAAACGGTGATTGGATACTACGGCATGATCAAAATTATTGCCAGCGTGTGCACTGAACATGCAAGCTCATTATCTTTAAAATGGTTGCTTTAAACACAAAGGATTGGATCCGGATCACTTGCAGCTGGCTGCTGTTTTCAGAGTGATTTTGGTGTGTCAAGATGGTGCAATAAAAAAAACAGCAATAAAATGGAGTCAGTCAGCAATCACTTGTGATAATATGGTGATTAATTGGGATAAATAAGGCAAAAAAATTATTCTTAAATTGTCCTCTGTTGCAAAGTTGTTGTTGTCTGGATACACAGAAATTCACATTAAACAGAAATTCACATTCACTACTTAGTGATTGCAGACCACCACTGTTCGGAGACTGGTCGCCTTCTACCAGGTAACTTGTGCAGTTGCCTTGCAATCAACAGTGTTCTCTAGCTGCAAACAGGTATGTTAGCTAATGTTAATAATAGAAAATGGCTCTCAAGTAAAGATCAAGGCCTTTTTAAGCACCTAACCATCCCCATACTTCAGAACATCTATGACTATGGCTGTGGTTGGAGCTCTACCCTCTATTAGAGGCAGATTGATATTTGGCACACACAAAAAAAAAAAAAAACCCTTACAATTTCTCAGGGTTGGATGGGCAATTTTTAAACATTTCTGGAGAAAAAGGCAGCATTCGCATTGTTATTTCCTTTTGCCTCAGTTTATTTTATAGCGCACAGGCTACAAGTCTCTACCTCGATGTAGTAATAATTCATTGAAATCCCAGTTTTTACTCCACAAATGACATGAATGTGTGCCCCCTTTTTTTTCATGAATCATTTGTGCTCAGGGACCATAATGCATCACATCAACATATCCTCTCAGCACTTCCTCAGCACTCAGAATTTAAATTTGCCTCACAAAGTGCATTTTAAGCAGCAAATAAAGGCCTGCCATCAGTTGTATGTTCAAGCACACTGTCATTACTTGATTTGACCTCGCTCTCTCGTTATTTGTGCAAGACTAACACATGCACACGTTTTATTTTTCAGCTTTAATCAAAGAGACAAAGCGGGTGTAGAATCATACTTGACAGGTTTGCATGTGATTAATTAGCTTTAATAACTGCAGTGAGGTAGATATAACTGTGATTAGGTTATAAAAGCAAATTTATGCATTTTCTGATTGGAGAAAATCATAAAATTGATATTCAGATTGGGAGACAAATTTATTAATTAACATAGAGACCGAGCTAACACAAACTGTGCCTTTTTAAAACTTTGTATGTCTAAAGGTCAAGGCTAATTTAGTCTTCAGTTTTATTCTTCTTGATACACAAAACAAGTTTGATCAAACTGTGTGTTGGGAATTGCTGGGATTTGCAGCAGCATATTACCAGAAGAAACACAGACGGTACTATCACGTTTAAAGATGACTGGGATTGCTCAGGTGGCACTCAGCTTAAATAATAGCTTGACTTGGCTGGTTACAGTGACAGGAATGCATTAGTTGCAGGAGGAAAACGTTTTTTTCCCGATCAAGCGAGATGCAAAGGACCCAACCCTTGAGCGCCACACACACTGTGCAATCAATGGAGATGATGGAAAACTTCCAAACACAAAATGACACATTTAGAAAACAGAGTACTCTCTCAATTGGTTTCCTGTAACAAATCATTTTAAATGACGCCTTGCTTTTGCAAAGAAAAAAAACCAACAAAAAAAACCCTGACTTATTGTCAAATTCGGAAGCTGTATAAATGGGCAAATAAATATGGATCAAAATAATGGCAGAAATGGTGACAAGACTTGACAGGATCTACACATCATTTATGTGAGTTAATGATTGTATTTGAACACATTTGAACTGCCATCATTATAAATGTCTGTGAATGAGACTAAATTATTTTAATAGCTAAATAAAATCTAATTATGTTCTAGCTTTACTATGGTGATCATTTCACATCCTCTGAAGCCAAAGCAAACAACTTGTAAGCCCTGATTTCTTACGATGATTTTGACACACACTTATAATTAAACAGTGCTGTTCAGAATGTTTAAATGACCATCTTTGATTTATAATCCTATCCATTTCTGTCTTTTTTTGCTTCTTTTAATGGCTTAATTTGCCGCCCAGAAGTAATGGAAATTTTATTATATTGGTTGTATGTAGCTCTACTCTTGCTGCAGCAACAAGAAAAGTAGTTGAGAATGTAACAATAGGTCTTTGCTTTGAATTGGCTAGCTCAGGCTTTTCTGTGTGGAGTTTGCATGCTCTCTCTGTGCCTGTGGCATTGTCTACAACAGTCCAGAGATATGCATTATAGGTTAACTGGAGATTCTAAATTGGCCATAGATGTGTGGCTGAAGGCTGTTGTGTTGTGGTGAAATTATGGCTCACCGTTGGTAGCACATTTGCAGTCTGCTGGTAACTGTGGACTGCCCATCTACCTGCAGAGAACATCTATACTCAGATGGAGGCAGAATCAAGCCTGTGGGCTACTCTTGGTTGTGGTGGTTTTTTTGGTCCATCAGCCAGCCACAGAGAAGAGCAAAGTTATCATATAGAAAGAGCTGAAGTGAAGCAGTGTGTTAAAAACAGTAAAAAAAAAAAGAAAAGAAAAAGGAGCTGCTCACTGCAGCTGCTGTCTGTAGTTTTCATACTGTATTTTTTGATCTTTGATTGGGATTTTGGCACTTCTCTCCTTCTTGCTGAACTACACCGTGGGTCTCTTTCCTGTCAAATCATAAACTTTCAACAAATGCACAGTGGCATCCACATTCAGCAAAGTGCACTTGGGATTCTGGAGGACTGAAGGGGAGCACATTTGCATTGGCTGAAAACCTTTCTCTATAGCCTCTCTGTAGGTAAATACCTCAGCATGTGGACACAATCACAGTACCGTAAATTAAGCATTATTCCTGCAACAAACTAACTCTCTCCTGTGACAACCCACTGTAACCCTGCATATGAGGAAGAAAATGACTGGATGGATGCATTTATACATGGCCAACATAACAGGCAAAACCGCCACTATGTTGAACCTTATGTTTATTTATAAATTGGTAGTGTGCTTTGAAACAGAAATAATACACATCACATGGTTTTAGTCACCAGCATGAGAAGAATTGTTAACCTATCTGTCAGCTCACAAAATGTTGACACTTTGAAATGACAATACATTGACCACGCAATTCATTCTTTTCTTACAATGTACAAAATATGTACAAAATATCTACATGTTGCAATCAAAGCATGCTAAAACCTTTGCGTGGTGATAAACAGGCAGCTCCTTGTTAGTTTTGATGTTAGGAAAAATGCTGTTCTTGGATTTCAGTTTTAGAAAAACCACCAGTCAAATCACCAGTGATTTGAATATCTCACTTGTTTACTCTGTTAACAGTTATCAGAGACTATGGCTATGATTAGGGGGTTTCAAACTATTTGTATTGTCTATCAGAAAAGCCCAGTCTCTGGTGTCAAAGTCCTGCACTTTGAACATCCAGATTCACGAGCCAATACTAAAAAGAAATTATTGTAAAACACCCGAAGTTTTCTCTACGGAAGAAACTGTTTTGGCATACCTCGAGTGCGAGTGTTACACTCCACGGCTGAATATGGATGCAATTTTTAAAAAAGAGCAACGGGTTGATCTTTTGTTTTATTAACATAATTATTCTCAAATGAACTGGAAACAACATTTGGCGCTGAAACCCACCGAGCTCATCCCCCTGTCAGTCTTTATCATAATAATGAGGAGAAGGGCCTGATTTGCTAGACTGTATTTACAACTTTTTGTCAGGGTAACTATAACCCAAATTAACACAAGATATTTACAACTAAACAGCTCAAACTATATTTGTACTGTACTGTATTACAAGCACTTCGGTACAGTATTTGTACAGGCAAAAAAAAAAAAATAGGAAAGAAGAAAAAGAGGAACATAGCACATTACTTTCTGGAAAATAACTTTCCTATCAAACATGATCTTGGCAGGACTTTATTCCTTAAAAAGTATAATTGGCAAAGAAAACACGTAGTGTATGCATTTAATTTTTATTAAAACTAATGTTTACCAATTTACTCTCTTTGCATTATGAAAAATGCAAATAAGCAAGAGGGGAAGAAAGACAAAATTATATGTGGGACACATTTAGCTCACGAGCTGAGTCTCAGCACTTTTGGCAGTGAAGGGGGTCATTTTAGGTGGAGGGCTTCTCTCTTCCAAAATCTCAATTTGGACTAACTACCGCCTTTGGCTCTAGCTCAGACCCCTCCAGGCAGAAGCTGAGCCATTAGGAGCCAAAGCTGTGAGAGAACAGAAGACACTGGAAGAAATGCCTAGATGGCATTAGACTGTACAAAGTTCTCCAAAATGAAAATAGTAGTTTTGATTTTGGGGGAACTTTTCATTTAGTATTACATTTTATATTACCATATTTCATCTAATAATCATATTAATCGTCAGACTTGGTTGTTTTCTGTGGCTTAATGAATAAGATGATAATGCACAGACAACATGCAACTGTACCTTCAACCTATGAACTCTAAATCTGAGCAATCAAGAGAAGAACAGTGCCAAAACCCTGTAAGAGAAAAATGCAAATATCAGGGGTTTTTGTTTGGTTTTTTTTTTTTTTGGCTCTCTACACCACTTACAATGCATCAAATTAATTTTAGATTGCATGGGATGGGACTAAAACTTTGTTAAACGTGTCGAAACATTTAAATGACTTCTAAAATTGCAATCAAATCTGTCCTTGAATACTGTGTTCCTTGTTTTCCACCTTTTTAGAGGAAACCACAGTGCATCGTGGCATAACAACATCAAACATAAGGAAGAAAAAACCATGACAGTTTATATTTTCATATCCAGTCCATTAAACGTATTTCAATAACTTCTTACCCCAAACTTTCTTTAAAAAAAAGATTGAAGCAGATCTATCACAATCTTTTATCTTATTAAGGACAAACAGCACAGTTTATTGTGTATTGTTGTTAGCAGGAAAAAAAGTACAACATGTTCACAAAATCTCCTCACAATAGAGCTGCATTGAAGTGAAACCCTTTTATATTCTGCCCATTTCATTCATTTCCCCCTTCTTAATGGACTGAATTGATTGGTGAAACCTCTCAAGCTCGAAGCATCAGGGTTACATGACCAAAGCTCAAAAGTCTAGTGGATAAGCAAACATAGAAACAGCAGACTAATGCACAAGGGACATTTTGCGGGGGTTTACTTGATGAAAGCATCATCCCCTGGAGTATGTTTCCCCCCACAAAAGTACAAACAATCAATTTGGTGCACAATTAAGATGAGGACAGAGTAAGGCCTCTCTTGGACCTCACAATTTTTCTTAAAAGACATTTGTCTCTACTAAGTGCTCTACTTTGGAGACGTCCTCCCAGAGCCACAATCAAGATGTTGTGTTTTTCTTCCCTCCACCCACTTGCAGTGCATCTTGATTTTGCCCTCATTGCTGTCAAGCCTTAAAGAAATTTATGCAAATTTGCAACCAATACTGTATTTCTTTTCTCTGCAGGTGTTTGCATCAGATAATTTCTAATGGATGCATGAATATATTAATCTTTAATCTTATGCCAAAAAAAAAGGAAAACGTTTTATGACTACTTTGTTGAATCTGTTGTGGAACAAAAGAGATGAGCTCATTTTGATACACGGATGACTTACTACAACTACACTGGTAGTCCCATTTGGCTCAACAAAAGACACAAAACAGCAATATTTTTTCTTGTGCTTTGATGGAGATCTTTCCCCCCCACAAAGCACAGGAGATGAATGTTAAAAGCGATAGTCTGCAGCAAACCTGAAATGTGCTCAGTGTAGGTAGGAGATCAAGGGTATTAATTAGGTAGTTGACTTAAAGAAAGCAGTCTTTGTCAAATTACTCAAATTACTCTTTGTTGCCCTTGGCTTTTGCCTTTATTTCCTTAATGAAGTTGAGAATCTAATGAGCTTAACAACAAATGAAACAGACTTTATTTTTATGTCTTCAAGATTGCATTTGCCTGAACAGGAATGGAGTGGAGTTAGGTAGAGCGGAGAGTTCCAGCTTGCTGTATTCACCAGTTTTTGGTGTTTGATAATAGCCTGAATGCATTAGGGGGTCTCTGTGGATCAGCAATATTGGTTAGATATGGCTCACCCCAAGGTGTTGTACATTTTTCACCTCTTTCAAACCACTTCCATTGCTTCTTATTTGAAAGAGCATAGAGAGTGCCTGTGGATGGGGTGACACGGGTATGAAATTATGTAAATTCTGAATGGGATTTTGTAAAAGCTAGGCATAGCTTACCCAGGCTCCATTTGCAGAAAGAATAGAATAGAATACAATAGAGTACCCTTATTGTTCACATCAGTCACAAATCAATTTGTAATTAAGAAAAATACTGATAATTATCAGCACACTTTCATACAAATATAGTACATACATAAAACTTCAGTATAACCAAAATACACTGCAGTATCTTGTTGTTCAGTATACTTATTGTATTTGGCACAAATGATTCCCTTAAAAAGCATTTTACTAGCTCGAGGCTTCCTAGAACATCGACCTGAGGGCATCAGTTCAAAATCAGAATGACGAGGGTGTTCTCAGTCAGCAACAATAGATCAGGCTTTTCATTATGATACAGCTTATCTTATATTTGTTGTCAACCAGTGATTTTTTTCACCAGTTCTCACCTTGCTTGGATTTCTCTCTTTGCATGTCGTCTATTTTGCTGGAGTAACCTTTCTGCTATGGCTTGAATGATCCAGAATTTTTGGGACCAGCACCACCTCGTTCAAACAACTACAACATGAGACTTAAAACTACAACGATACTAATACATTTTTAGCATAAAGGCATATATCTATCTATTTTCTTGTGAAAAAGCTAAGCACTAACTGTTTCTATCTGTTGCTTGCTGCTGAGCTGCTGTGCAGGAGTGTGTTGGAGGTTTTTCACTGTAAACAGCTGCCCACTGCTGCCAAAAACGGTGCTTTGAGAGCTGTGAAACAAAACAGAAAAGTTGCGTGGTGTTGGACACTGAGCTGATACTTGTTATAAACCTCTATGTGTTGTTGTTCTATGAAAATATTCTTCCCTTGCTAAAAAAAAAAAATCACCTAAAACACATATCGGAACTTAATGAATGAAATATTTAAGTTGAAAATCTTCAATGACACACACTTTGTTGAGAACAAAATAAGGTAAAAATGGTGAGTAATAGCCAAATCAGGAAGTCAAATGAAATCATGGCTCTTGACATTGTACGGTAAAATATTACATAGAAAGAGAGAAACCCGATTATTCCCTATGACAAGCACTTTGTGTCAGCGTGGGGGGAAAAATCCAGTTTTAACAGGAAGAAACCTCAGGCAGAGCAAAGCTCAGCGAGGGCAGCCATCTGCCTCGACCGGTTGGACTGAGGCGAAAGAGAAGAGTGAAAAAATGAGTGAAAAAAAAAGGAAAAAAATCACCAAACTCTCCAACGGTGACGTCATTCCTAAATGACCTCAAACCCAGTCTGACGCTTCTCAAGTCTGCACTGTCATATTACTTATTACAGCTGGACACATGAAAAGCTCTTAGAGAAGACTGTACACATGTACCTACTCGCATGCCAGTTAAGGCAAGGCTTGTCAGATTATGTCTTACTCAGTCACTTGATGGATTCAAAAACCACTTTTACTTTTTTGGGAGATCACAAAACTGACCTCCAGACAGCTGTCAGAGAGAGGTGGCATATTTTGGTTTTAAAATAAAATATCTAATGCATGAAAATAATTCCATTAGTGTTGAAATATTCCAGTGAGTTGTTAGACGTTTGTGGCTCAGATAGACGGGGGTCACTCCCAGGAGATGGCTCGCTCACTGTATGAATGTTTACCCTGCAGTACAATATACAAAGCTTATGTGTATTCATGAAAATGTAAATGTGTGTCATTGTAGCAGTGAACTTTGCAGAGGCTAAAGGTAAGTAACAAAATAGAGATATGTCAGTGCTTCGGTGAGCATCAGCCGCTAGCTGAGTTATTACAATGAACCTTACATCACTCACTGGTATCAACTTTGGGGGTCCCTTGGAAATTAATTTAGCTCCTTGTTGTCCCCTCTAGTTATGTTCAAAAACAGCACCAGATCCACATGAAAGTGGATTCATTTCTCGCATTTCTAAAGATTGTTTCTACTTCCCGCGATGTGTTACTCCTGAGCAGAAAAATAACAGTCTGGAGGTGTGATGTTTAGAGTAAGGGTTCCTTTGCTTCCCTTGACTACCCAATTAGGCAGAAACAATATTTGAGGGGTGCCAGCCTAATTATGCTTTACTTGGGGCTGAATAAGCAACAGGTTCCATTTGAAGCTTGGTGCTAGAAATCACAAAATAACTGTGTTGATGTGCAGCAACAGTCTATTTTATTTTATTAATAGCCATTTTTCAGTACAGTACAAAGAGATGATTCATACCTAAATTGCGAGTTGTGTAGAAAATATTCTGCCCACCAACTATGTTCAGATGCCTCTCATGTCCCACTGAAGCACATTCAAATTTGACCATTTCGCTTAAAACAAAAGTCGGATTGATATGGAATTTGTAGAGACATGATTCAGTCCACAGGCTGTCATTGCATATGCTGTCTGGCCTGCACAGATGTGCAAGTTGAATGCGTAGGCAGGGTTTTTCCTGAGCAGAGAAATTTTTGGTGGCATCCAAAGATGCATTATTTCAATTGCGGAAAATGAACTTTTGTTCTGATGAGATGAGGACCAGGTCTGTGAACACTCGCAGTACATTGCTGTCTTCTAACCTATTCTGATGCAGGCAATAACGTGGTAGGACAGAGTCAGTCTGCTATCAGTCTGCTTTAAGTTTGAGATTGAATGTGGTTAAGTTGGGAGCGTTAAGTCTGTTGCCATCTACAGACACAGATATTGACATTCACAGACACTCCTCACATTCAGACTCCACCAAGAACCTCATAGTTGTGAAACTTCAGAAATCGCTCCACAAATAGTGACATAGTTGCTGCAGGATGGCTGCAGGATCAGCAAAAATTACAAAGACACTCAGTAACCTTGCTTTTATGTAGGAATATAAACAAAAAATATCCTAACAATCGACTCAAGTAGTTAGTTGAGTTGAGTGCTCCATTGCAAAGAGATGCTTTGCAGACGAGTTGAGCTTATCCGTGCATTACTAAGATTGATTGCAACATGTGAGCTATTTCCAAACCTTCACTAATCTGTCTGAAAGTCGTTGCAGTACATCTGAGTCAGGCCATGATCGTCACCTTGTAATCAAAAACGGTCACCCAACCCAGAGGTTGACGGTGTTGCACGCTCAATGTCTGAGCAAACAGCTGGCTGCTACTACATGCAATCGGCTTCTGACAGCAAAAAAACTGAACGAAATCACAAAGTAACCCACTGATTTTTCCAAGTTGAAATGAGGTTTCTGACCTATTTCTATTTTAGAGTGACTAAACCATTAGGCAGGAAAAACTCTGGTGGATCTGTTCGCTGCTAAGTCTTTTGAATTAAGCTAAAAAAAATAATCACAATTAAATTATGGCTTTTAACACTTGTTGCCATGGAGGCTGTTTATTCAGTCATCTAAGAGTTCAAATCTTTGGCAAAAACGACCTGTCTGTGTGTGCCTTTTAATGTTTTCTTTTTCCTCTGTCGCCAAATGAAAAATCCTGGATTAAAAATAAAGAAAGTAATTGGAGAGTCTGTTCTATAAGGAAGAAAGAAACAAATGAGGTGAGATTGAACGAAAGAAAGAAAAGAGGAAGCAAAGAAGGAAAAAACTGCGACAAGAATAGAATGTTAGGATAAAAGGATGACTAAACCCAACTCCTCGGAGGGTGAGAGCCAATCTGAAAAATGATTGGTTGACTTTCCCGGGGCAAAGCTCTCTTTGCTCACATCAATAAAACATAAACATGAATAAATGCACTGCTTTTGGCCTTCCAGGGTCCTTACTTAATTTCATGTATGCAAGTGAGCAATGATATGCATGGAGAATTGTATTTACCTAGAAGGCTCAAAATAATTCTGGAAGCCATTTTGTGTTTGTTTGTTCCTGGTATTTACATAAATGCAAGGCTGCACCACAAACTCGCAGAGTTTCGTGTTTAATGCACCTTCATTCTCATACTTTAAGTCACACATCTGGTGTGCAAGTCATGTGCTGTCCCTACTGGTCTCGGCATTTGCATGTATAGTAGTTGCTCCCTATTGACTTGAGTCACAGATGCACAGCCTATCAATAACGCTGAAGATGTGGGAACGTGCAGTCTACAGTGATAAACTCTTGATGTATCCACTTAGGGACAAATCATCCAAACAGTCAGCTGCCTCACTAGTCTGTTGGTCCCTGAGGTAGATCTTCACTGACCCATTTCAGTGGGTCAGCTTTTGTTAATGAGCCAACCACACAAACACGTTGACAACAGTTAAGGGAGAGCCCCTAATGGCAATTACAGCTATGGGTGCAGAGAGGCTTTTCGTTATCAAGTTTTGCCATTTGGGGCTATTTTTATCAAGGTTATTTTACATCACCAGCTACATTTATGTACATTTGGTTCGTTTGGAATTCACGTGCAAGACAGCAGAAATGATTGAAACCCACAAAACTGTGAACATCTAATCGTTGTTCACTCGATTCGTTTGCTGTGCTGGATGTTTGAATGCCGGTGGTTAAGAATGAACTGCTCTAGTTCTGACACTGATAAAATCAAATCCAGATTCAATTTACCTCGTAGTATTTATAATATCCCGTGACACAGATTCATTGTTGTTAGCAAAAGAGAACTGAAGAGACAAACGATCAACAGTTTGGCTCAGTTTTTCCTCTTGTATCTATTTTTCAAAGCAGGCAATTAGGACTAACATCACAGCCATTTAACTAAGTCTGCGCTCCAAATTGATTCTGACTCCAGCGTTGGACCTTGCAGACATGGTGCATTTAGTTATGCAAATGCTTATCTCACTGTGTGATTGGTTAATTAACCTGCAATGCAGATAGTCCCAGCCATGCACAGTGGCCATTTGATGGCTAAATTGTGGGTCAATTGGGTTTTAACATTTTCAAAGCAGACTTAGATACGTGTCATTGTTCCTCTGAGTCTTGTGTGGCTTTTTACGGTTTAATGAGTCGTTCCATGGGTCCCATAAGGTTAATACGTTTAAACTCACTGTAATTGAGCTTTTGACCTATCTTTCATGGCTTTTTTTTTTTAATAAAATCACAATATTATGTCATCTTTCTAGTCTTTGATTGTAATTATCTACCATTCCTTCTCCCACAATTCATACAGCACCCCAAGCTCTCTACCCTACCCCTCTTTCTATCCTGAGTTATGAGCATCCCCACGGGAAGTCATTTATAATGCCATTGGAGTGACAATAATGCGTTTGCACACCATTTCACTCTGCCCTCTGTGCCTTGACAGGCTTTTATGGGCCGCATTTTTGTTTCCCCAGAAACACATTGTCCAACCATCCCCAGAGAACAAATGTTCCACCTAAACTGGAACTGGACGTCTTCCAATGAGTAAAAAGAGT
Source organism: Haplochromis burtoni (assembly GCF_018398535.1). Taxonomy (NCBI): domain Eukaryota; kingdom Metazoa; phylum Chordata; class Actinopteri; order Cichliformes; family Cichlidae; genus Haplochromis; species Haplochromis burtoni. The sequence continues at coordinate 3,508,849 of NW_024582368.1, forward strand.
AAAATAACAACATGTAACATCAGCATTTGAGATTTGTTGGTGCTTTTGCAGCCAAGGTACTTAAATGTTTTGAAGGTAAAAGCAAAGCTGAAGTTTAAAAAAAAAGGAAATGAGAGAGGATGGTGCATTGCAGCCACTGACTGCATTTCTTTTCATTGTTCACTGAACAATTATGTTCAGAGTTTTCTGTCATGTAGGTATCATTCCACATGAGATACAGACACAACTCTTGACAGCCTTCATGGATTTCTTTTTTCAGATCCTGCCACTAGTCGACTGACATTTCCTGACAACATGAGGATCACTTGTCATTGGGCTAACATACTGTATGAGCCTGATATTTATTAGCAAAGAAAAGTAGCGGACATGTTGTATTTATTCCAAGTCATTAGGTGGAGACAGATAATGTGCGCTGCCGAGCCAAAGGTTTTTAATGCAGATCTTGACTTGTAATTAAATATGTCTGTTGTGGTTACGTTGCAGGTGATCCTGATCTTGACTAAACTCTATGACTTCAATCTGGGGGGTGTTACCGAGAGCTCACTCTGGAGGTAAGTTTTCCTTTTTTAATCTCTGCTATTTTTTCCTTTGCATACCAATATTAAGGTTGCGGTATCACTGCAGGAATTTTATAAAAATGCAAAATCACAAGCCAAGAACAACAACAATAATATATTCATCGAGTGCTGGATACTGTAAGCATGATTTATAGTGTTCTCCCTTGCTAGGATACGAACAATCAAGTTTCACTCGAAGCCAATATGAAGTATGTTTTAATAAAGCATCTTGAAGTACCATCCTCTTTTTGCTTGCTGGAGTTCCATAAATAACACAACTAGCACCACAACAACCTTTTAAAGAAGGCCCAACCTATTTTCTGTCCATCATCAGCAGGACTATTTCTGAAAGATAAACCTTAAGAATGATCTGAGGGATTCTCTGTTTGGATCTGTGGTGCTTTTCCTCTGACCTAGAAACTTTGTGATGGAGTTTTTGATTGATTGTCATCTGTAACCTTTTGTTTCAGAAGCAATTGACATGCAATTGCTGCTATATAGCCGTAGTAATTTCATTCAGTATGTATTGAGAGGTGAGTTACAGTGCCCTGTCAGGTCATAAATAAGAATGGAATTCATTAAGGATTATACCATAGAGCCCAATCCAGCCTCTGATATGCCTTTTCTCTCACCTCTGCCATAGCCTGCAGAGAACTCATTTCATTCTGAAATACACGTGAAAAAGAGACCATCAGTCCGCCAAGCATAGAGTTTCAAATTAATATCTGTTTCACCAGAGGCGGCACTAAGATTTACACCCGACTTGACACATTTTGAAATCCCATATTGTGTACAGGAGGTCTTCCATCATCAAGGTGTCTGCTTAACAATGGCACCACGAGTAAATTAGAGTGTTCCTCGGGGGATGCACAAAGGTTCTTAGTATGAGTATTAGAAAAGCAGAGATTTGAATGTTATGAAAAGAAAAGGGAGTAAATGATTTCTGTGATAACACAATAAATGATTTATGACTACAGCTGCAGGCCTCTGTTGGTGGCAAGACGCAGTGTTCAGATCAACGGGTGACTTACAGAAGCCATCTAAACACGCATCAAGTGCCTTTTGTGTTTTGAGACGCCTGCCGCTCCTGCCCAAGAAACATCACAATATAGTAACATCGTTTAAGAGGCTTACTTCCACCACTGCAATCAAAGAGCGATATGCCAGCTGAAAGCAGTACTTAAGCACAAATACAAATGCGTTTAGGGTAAGGCTTTGAAAACAATGTCAACAGCAAACGGAACGATTCAAGTTAATGCACAGACAATGATAGCAGACACTGGGTGTCTATCCAATTATACAGTGAAATTACATTTGGAGGCACTCAGGTAAAACTGAAGCTTGGTTTGGCCGTTTGTGCTGAGGAGAAATATGAGAACCAAGATGATGAACACATCTGCCCCTTTTTGTGGATAGCAGTTTTGTGCAAGTGTCTTTACATGCAACAGATCTAAATTTCTGATTGCGTTTAAATACAGCTGGTTGTTATTTACATTTATTTTAAAATCTGTCTCATTAAATTTTTAATATTAAAAGAAAACACTGCTTTTCTCAGGCTGTACTGGGATACTCATACTCATAGAGCGGGGATAGCTCAGTAGGTAGAGTGGTGGCCCCATGATCGGAAGGTCGGGGGTTTGAATCCACTGAACGGCTACCCTGTGGTACCCCTGAGCAAGGTACTGTCCTTACACACTACTCCCTGTTCTACAGCCCAATGGCTGCCCACCACTTTACTGCGTGAATGGGTTAAATACAGAGAGGAATTTCCCCACAAGGATCAATTAAACATAGATTATTTTTATACACTCTGCTTTAGCTCCTGTTCCTTTTAAACTACCTTTCAGGAAGGATTGGTCTGATTGGTCAGTTAGCTAGTCCAAAGCATGGTAACACTGGGTTACATGTAAAACTGTCGCCTGTTAACAAAAAGGTTTAGCTTAAGCTTTATTTGACTGGTATTAACCAATAAATTTACATGTAAATTAAAAAAAACACAGCATCACTGCTATTTGTAGCTTGCTGCTACAATTCTTTTAGATGCACCGAGTAGCAGGTTAAAAAATTGCTTCAAAATAATGTTGTGCATTGGTCTAAATTGGCTGTGTTCATGTCACTGTTTTATGTGCATTCTGTAGCTTTATTGGGAATTCAGCAAAGTACAACATGCAAGTGCAAAGAGATTTGCAGAGAAACAAATGCATAAAACAATAATGTTAACCACACTAGCTGTGCACAGTGCTAGCACTTATAAGGATTTTCTTATTGTTGCGGGGAGATTGCCACCAAAATAAAAGTAATCCAGTGACTTTTTATTTCTTGCATTGTTGGGTATGCATGTGTTCAGCAGCAACAGATAATTCAGAGCGTTTTGTCCATTTTGTTTGAGGGTGTGCCAAACTTGCCTCCATGTGGGCTGTGTAACAGTCTGCTGTGTAGTGGCACAGATAAGTAAGAGAAGAAAATCCTGAACTACAAGTGTTTCAAACCGTTCAGAAGCACTATTTTCCATGGGAGGGAATAACTACATTTGTCCTCTCTTACTTTGAAAACCTTTTACATTTACAAAAAAATGCCATGTAACAGACTAAAGGGTTAGAGGAGAAACTCAAAAAGCATAATGTGAGCACTTTAAGTTTTCCCTACTGAAAAGAAAACCTAATGAAAGAGGATGAAACTAAATATCTAAATCAGTTGAAAGCACAGAGAATAAAAGGCAATTCTGGCTCTAATTTAAGATTAAAAGCTATATGAAAGGGGATTTCATCACAGCACTTGAAAGGAAGTCTTCAAAATTCCTTCCTCACAGCCTTCAATGTACAAACAGTATGAAAGGAGAGTTATTACTCTTATACTGTAAGCTTGCAATGTGTCCATTACGCAGAATAATGTTGTATTCAAGGACTGTAGTCATGCTGGATGATTTAGCCCTTCAACAACAAAGAGCATATTCTATATTTACTGATTAACATTTTCCATTACATACCTGGACTTCATTAATTGATTCCATACCTGGTTTTATTACATGTCAGTGTATCGTTTAAATCAGCTTGCAGAGACTTGTTTGACATGCAGGGAATTGATGTTTAGTCTGCATGATGTCTTTGTCAGAGTTAAATTATTTCTGTTGCAGATTTCTGTGAGAACTGCCTGATTATTATCCCAACTTTTCACTGCAGAAATCTGCCAGACTTGGCTCTCATAAATCATATTCCTTCTTTTGACGTTCATGTTATCTTGTTGGTTGTCAAAAAGCTTTAAAGTGTGAGCTTTCCTTAATGATTTCGAACGCGCGAGTCTTCAAATTAGCCCCGGTGTGAAATATACACCATCTTACAGCGATGACAAATTTCCTGATAAAATCCCCAAAACGCTAAATGTATCTTGTGGAATTTTCTCATAAAAATAATTTTCTAACATTTGATATTATTCACCAAAGTACAGTCTTGGCTAGCAGTCTTGAGTCACACCTCATTTCTTTCTATTTTGCTAGGAAAATGGAAAAATAGGTTCAGCGGTTTATTGAAATGTGCACATGCATACATAGAATTTCAGTATTAGGAAGAAGCAGAGTTTGCACCAATCTACAAAGTTTGTAAAAGTTCATATTTCAGTATGACTATCTTCATTCTTCAACACACATTTTCAAAAAAAAAAATCCCTTAGGCGAGTTTTCTTGTTATTTCTTCAAGTATTCCTCAGGAATAGTTTTCCAGACTTTCTGAAAGTCATTCAAAGCTCTTCTTTGAATGTTGCCTGAAATTTGCTCTTTAACCCACACTGCTTGAACAATGTTGAAGTCCGCTATCTCAGTAGGATAATCCATAACTGATAGTGTTCCATTGTGTGTTCTTCTATCCAGGTATGCCTTTACTGCATTGGCAGTGTGTTTGTTTGCCAGCAATACTATATAGAATACTATATGTTAATTATAACATTAATTTTGAACAGGTCTTGAACAAACAGTGGCTGAAATGCAGACCTAAACCGTGACAGTGTCCACCATGTTTAAAGACTACTATAAAACACTCATATTAGTACCTCTTCATGTCCTGTGTCAGGTCTTTGTTGGATTTTTGCTTTTACATACTCTTTCTCTGCTGTAGATAGTTTTGTAGACCTGGCACTTTTCCTTTGTCCTCCATTTCTCCAGTTTCCTCAATTTTCTTGAGGAAACACTGCACAGCATGTCAAGATTTTCAGCTAAGAGCTCTTTGCAAATCACCTTGTTGGTGCAAAAATACTATTTAACGCCTGTCAAACTGTGTTATCTTTGCCATTGTTTGTAGATTCAGCTAAAGAAATGGGAACAAATCATGTGTTTATGGAACAGGCTGCTTGTAACAAAGTGCCTAAAGATACAATTTAAAACAGTTTTTTCTGCGAAGCTGTCTGATGCAACACCTTTTTTTTTATTTGAATGATTGATAGATCAGTATTAAGAGGCTTAACAAACAAAAACAAAACAAAAGCTACACTGTAAACTGTCAGTTACAAAGACGAGAATCAGTGAAAAAGCAGCCAATGTCCAGTTTAAATTAACTTTAAAATAAATTCAGAAAGCTTTGAGAACTATTGCTCAAGAACACTTTAACAAATACAAGAAAGTCTGGGTAAAAATGTAAAGTAATTAGGCTGTGCTAAAGTCTTTTGCACAATATTGTACATTATGTGTATTCCTGAGGCCAAACAACTTTGTTCAAGAAATGTCCTATAAGGTATGGGTATTTCTTTTAAATATTTGCACAACTAGCTTTTAAAAAATATGTTGCAGTGACTTTAGTTAGCAATCTTGTGTTTCTTTACTATAGCAATATTTCCTAGTAATCTATAATCTTAATCCTTTTTAGATGTAATATGTCTGTAATTTAGTCCACAGCGAAATATCTACCTCATACAGAAGTGCCATGGCATAATAAACGAATGCATGGAGACATCACAGTGATGTCTGTCTTTTTTCTGTGCACCTGTGTTTTGCCTCTTTATGTTTCGTTGATTTTTGCATGCAAATTCAGGTATCAATTCTGCCACACAGCATGGACACCCACTCATACAAAATGCAAGCTCAAATGTAGTTATTTGGCAGTCCATAGTAACATTAGTTTTGTAGCTGGCTAGCAGACATGTTATTCAATTCAAGCAAATCAACAGTTTACATGCCGTGTTTTGGGTAAATGTCTAAGTCACATAAAGCTCCCCTGACAATACAAATCCTATGTGAATAGTGTTGTCTGCTCTTTCCTTTGGCTTTATTGGAACCAGTAGCTGATCAATAGAATCAGCAGTGTGATGTCATACACTAGCCTTGCTTTCACTTTATTGGCAAACTAATCATTGAGCCAAATGTATTAATTTGCTTCGACAGTGGCTTCACCTTCACTAGCTGATGTCATCCTTCACTGCACCTTTTTTGTATTTCAGCTGTTCCTTCTTGTTTTTACAGCTTTCATGCAGCATGCATTTGTATTGCCTACTAATAGCATGTTTGTCAGCAGTGATAATACATATCCTGTCTCTTGCATACTTGTTTCTGTGCATGTGAGTCCTCAAGCTACACGATTGTTGCTAAATTACATATCATTATTCATATAACTACACTGCATGCCCAATCACTTGGCAGGTTAGTATTCATCATATAATAATTTCTATGCACACTATTCAACTCCAAAACATATAAGCCTAAAAGCGTGTTGCTGTTTATCATTTTCAGGTGATGTTTCTGTAATATGAGAGGGAGCAGGCTAAATTGATTCACACTGTTTATTAAGGTGTTCATAATTACTGGACAAATTAATTATCTCAGGTAGCCCATGACGAGATTTAAATAACAGGGAAATATCAAAAACCATGCAGTGACTTTTAGATGTTTGCAAAACCTCTTTGAGTGACTAACAAATAATGAAGTGTTTTGTTAAAAATGGCACAAATTAAATGCAGAAGAATGTGGGTAACCCCTCCAGTTCTGGCTGAACAAGAACAAGATGAAATGACAGTGACTGTTTTTGGAGCAGACGGATGTGTCCGTGGCTGGATTACTAAACACAAAGTGCACCGGGCGGAGGTGGAGGTGGAAAAGGGGTCCTGGTAAGAGCTGCTATAATTAAGGATGAGCTATTTGGACCTTTTAGGGTTGAAGGTGGAGTGAAAATTCCAAAGTTACAAGGAAGCTTTTCTAAGATTCTTTCTTCACATTGTGATACGGGAAGAAGTTGGCAGTATTTAAGAAGGAAAATCAGGAAAATCCTCTATCACATGCATACAAATCCTTCAACTGCTAGCCAGGGAGGCCTCAAAAATGACTTGGCTGTCTTCTTCACCTGTCCTAAATGCTGTTAAAAACCTTTGATAAGTTTTGATGCTTAAACAAAAGTTGATCTTAACAAAGGGCCAAAGAAAAAACAGACTTTTCCTGCCTTAATTCTACTGGAAACACTCCTCAGAGATTGTGGTCCATACTGACATGATAAGCTCACACATTTGATGCAGATTTCTGCCACATCCCAAAGGTGCTGTACTGGATTAAGATCTGGAGACTATGGAAGCCATTTTTTTATGTTCAGGAAACCAGTTTGAAATAATTTGAGTTCTGCCACTCTGCTGGTCAGCGACAATACTCAGGTAGACTGTGGTGTTTAAATGATTGCCAATTGGTACTAGGGGGCCCAAAGTGTGCCAAGAAAGTATCCCCGACATCATTACACCATCAGAAGCTTGAAACATTGATACAAGGTAGGATGAATCCATGCTTTCATGTTGTTTACCCCAAATTCTGACCATACCATGGGAATACCCAAGTACTCTCAATTTTTTAAATATTCAGACCAGCCCGTCTGGCACCGACAGCCATGCTCCATTCAAAGTTACTTAAATCAAATTTCTCCCCAATTCTGATGCTCAGTGTGAACATCTCTTCACACCTAAATGCACTGACTCGATCGGCTGATTAGATATTTGCTTTAACGAGCAGCTGAACAGGTGTAACTAATGAAGTGGCTAGTGAGCGCAATTGTAGAGTAATTAAAACGTAGCTTCCCCCTTGGAACACAAGTGATGAGTTGCCAAGTTATCTGCAATTTAGGCTCCACAGTCTGGAGAGCAAATTAAAGTTTTGGAAATATTTATATAAATACTGAAATTGTATTTTCAAAAATAATAGGCAGATGTTGCAGCTAGTTAGAGCAAATTAAATTAAAGCTGACTTCAAAGCTTTAACTTTTATTAATATTTATTTATATGCATGTACACTGCTGTGCAAATTTGTATGTGACTCAGCATCTTGCTTTCAAAGCTGGGTTTTGCTACTTACCACTCAAAATACTTGGCGTGGCTGCCTGAAGCCTAAGATACAAACAAACAAAATAGACGCCCGCTCACTACTTGCTAAAAGCACCGTGGGGTTACTTTTAGCAGTGATTAATTTTATCTTTTTATCCAGCATATTTCTGTAAAAATTAGCTCTACAGTTACTACTTGAAAGCCCTGCTTTTCAGCCAAACACCACCCTCTGATTACATTACACATTTAGTCCTTTTATAATCTGAGCTGCAATGAATGGCAGTTTTTAGTGTAGCAGTGTTTTTTAACGCAGCACTTTACAGGAGCAACAAAACCTACATTAGCATGAATGTAGACTCTGCAAGTAGATTTTCATCCCTTAAAGCAAAAGGCTGCCTGAATGGTAGAAAATCAATCGAAAAAAGTATGGTATACTCTGGAGTCTTCTAAAGAATAAGTGATTTGCAGTTAATGGGCTAAAACATCCCAACACTCTGCTATGGGGCTTTCAAATTTGTCTCTAATGGATTTTTTTCATCAGACATGAAATGTTTTTTGTTTGTGTCCAGATCCACTGATTATGGGAGCACCTACACCAAACTCAACGACAAAGTGGGTTCAAGGACAGTTTTAAGTTACCTCTACGTCTGCCCTACCAACAAACAGAAGGTTAGCATTTACCTGTTGCTTATTACATCTTCCTGGCGTGAAATTTATTATTATTATTTTTAAAATGTTGCTCTCTCTCTCTCTCTCACCTACACATACATGTATATGTGTGTGTGTATATAAATACACATCATCTGGCCCTTTGTACTTTAGATAATGGTGCTTAGTGACCCAGAAGTAGAGAGCGCTGTTCTCATCAGTTCAGATGAAGGGGCGAGCTTTGAAAAGCATCCCATTAACTTCAACATCCTGAGCCTGCTCTTCCATCCCGCGCAGGAGAACTGGATACTCGCCTATAGTCATGACAGCAAGGTATCTTCTGAGTGAATCCACAATGAAACTTAAAGTGGGAATAAAATAATGTTCGATGCTCAGTAACATCTTATTCCTGAAAATTTTACGCGTGATGAAGATCAGCCTGTTTTTGTCTTGCAGCTGTACAGTTCGATGGACTTTGGGAGAAAATGGCAGCTTGTTCATGACAACGTGATGCCAGGCAGATTCTACTGGTATGATTATGTCGACCCCCGTATTTCTTTTTAACTCCTTCTGTACAGTGATTGCAATTTGCATCATCAGAGTGTTCACGACTCTATAGTCTTAGAGGGATCCTGTGACCTCTAGTCAAAAGCAGATCTCACACAAAGCAGTCGAGCTCAAAACTGATTATATCCACGTCACGTAGACCTGAAGGAATATGTTTCTTTGTCCATAGCACAAACATGACATGCTGTTTTTGTTGTCGCTGTCATTTAGTAATCTTGACTGTGCGGGCACAAGGCAGTGAATATTGATGTGAGGCCGTTTATCCCTGTTTGTCATAGTATGTGTCAAACCCAGTGGGTTTTTTGCTGGGAAAGAAAGGACATTGGTTGGAGGACATCCTCTCCACATGCATGAACAGTTAGATGTTTGATAAATAAGAAGAGCGCAGCGGGTGAAGCAGCACCCGAAACACTGCATTATTTGTCCACTTGAATACTATTTCTTCATGCACATTATGCCAAATAGTTATTTTTCAAAATAAGGCTGGAGCCTCCTACAATTTTGTAAAAACACACATTTGCCATGGTATGTGTTTATGGGAATGGGGGATGTTTTGCCAAGC
>NW_024582368.1:3518477-3526424 GCF_018398535.1 Haplochromis burtoni
CCCCCCATGCCATACTACTCTTCTTTTGCCGTTTCCTTTGTTGTTGGTGAATTGAGATTAATTGCCACTGGTGGCACAGATCGTACATTGACCGATCTACAGGAAATAAAAACATATTGTTATGGGTTTCACAGAATAGTGATGTCCATCTGAGCATTTTTTTCCTTTTCTTGCCCACCAACCTTTTTCCGCTCCTCTTTATTTTCTCCTCCTCTTCTTCTTTCAAGGGCGGTAATGGGGCTAGACAGAGAATCAGATGTGGTCCACATTGAGACGCGCATCGGAAAAGGCCGTGAGTACTGCACTCCAGTTTGCTGCAGTAGCAAGACCCACAGGACCCCTTGCCTCTCATTTAGAGCGAGGTCACGGGCAAGATGAGACCTGTTCTTCTGTTCAGATTGGTCCCTGAAGTCTAGTAAAGCAGAATAGGTGTCTCCTGACAAAAACGGAGAATTTTAGTGGGCTGATGGATGTTTCTTCTCGTTAATCTCCCCCCTGAGTTTCATAGACAAACCTCAGCTTCCCCTTTCTAAACAGCGTGGTCTATTCTGTCAAACCAATTAAAGGAATCTCCTGCATTAGAAATGATGCTCATATTCCTCCTGTGGTGAGAAAATGTGTATCAGAATTACCATACAACCTCTCCTTGTCTGGCACAATAACATCTTGAAATTTACTTTGTCGTGTAACGCTGCCAGAGCTTTGACTCTAATAGTCTTGAATCTAATTTGGATTTTAAAAGTATTTGGTGACTAGTGTCAGTGTTTGACTGTTACACAAGCTGAAAATTGTTCCAGAGCGATGAACTTGGAGTGGATTTTGGATTTACATACTGTATAGCAGCTCCACTGCATACAAAGTACTGTTTGAAGATAAATGGTTGTAATCAACTTCTGATTGATTTCCTTTTGTCTCTTTCCAGGTGCTCAGTATGTGAAGTGCAGAGCCCAGCGATGCACAGAAGGCAACAGACAGTACCTCTTCCCTGGACACGTAGACACCAACTCACTCGTCGTACAGGATGAATACGTTTTCACACAGGTTTGCATAGTAATAGATTACTTTCATCGATTAAACTAAGCCAGTCGTCAGCATCTTTTCATGCAAAGGTTGCTGTCTATGTGATTTTTTGATTTTCTTTTTCTTTTTTTCATTGTCGTTTGTTTTTATTTTGCTCTCATGTGCACCCAATTCATCCTTTTCCATCAAAACCCATGTAATAGCTTTCTCCAACACACCTGTTCCCCACTGGCCCGATGTGTGTTTTGATTATGTTTTGTCTCGTTCATGTCAAGGCACGCTCAGTCTTTGAGTTTCCACACAGACATACTCCATGCCTGAAAAAGGAACTGTGAATAGACAGGTTGGTGTCCGTATTATCATTCACTCTGACTTTGACTCCAATTAGACAGCCACAGTCAGGGTCATTATTAGAAAATTTAATTTTCAAATGCCCTCCACTGTCATTGATTTCCATCCACAGCTATGCAATTTTCTCTTGCTGGTCAGGCTTGATGCATTTTGGTCATCCTTGACTGTACTAACTAAATTTGGGGAAAATAAAAAAATCAAATTATACTACTTTTCTGTGGCTGCTTTCATTTTAAATAAACACCCCTAAATATTTTCTGTTCATTTTAATTTATTTATTCACAGATTTAATCTTTTGATATGATATGATGTTGCAGCAGCAATGCTAGCAGTGACCTAGTTTCACTTTCAACACATTTAATCCACTGACTTGATTGGAATGGCTACAGTGTAAGAATGAAACTGTATGAAAAAAAAAATCACAGTGTGATTCAGAAATGGTGATTCAATAAAAAGCCCAAATTGCATTTAGCTGAGATGAGATTGACCGTCAAGGCTGAGGCAGACACGAGGAAGATGCTGGTGAAAATAACTGGACATACAGGGAGTGTCTACACGGAGATCTGGTGGCACAGATGACTTTCTTGTGACTTTCATTGCTTGGGGCAGTTGGATTTAACTTGACAAAGAGTAATGAGGTTATCGATTGGGCTACAACGAAATAAGCAGTCTTCAACACCTCCAAAGTCTCTTGGGAGGGAAGGAACAGCCAAGTGCAACATCCTCAAAAATGTGGCCTGGGAAAATGCAGCTCATTGATTTTCGATAGATTATTCCATTAGGGTCCTAATGTAGTGTGTTGGGGGACAAACACCATCCTTCTAGTTGATTAGAAAATAAGCAATCAAGTAGTGTTGCCCTGCCTGTAAGTGGAAGGGAAAGTGGTAGTGCATTAAGATCTCCAAGAAACACTGTAGATAAAGCCAGCACAATTTTCAGTGCCTCTTAGCTTTAGACTAATTGAGATAATGACAGTAATTTCTGTTGTGCTTAATTTTTGTCTGTTTTCAACACTCTGGAAAGCAGTGTTCATATACCACCTTCGATAGAAGTCTAGGCATGCCCTCTTTTCACAACAGAGTGGGGTGCTGTCCAACTCTCATGCATTGCTGTACAAAATATTAGATACTATAAGTTGTTTGATATCTGTGTGTCGTATAGTACAGTCGAGGAGGCTTTTGATTGGCTCCAGATTCAATTTGTAGCATTATGGCAAACTTAAACATATACTCAGAGAGAGGTTGAATTTAAAATTCGATACCCAGAAAAATATTTTTATTATATATTTATATTTTTTACATATGCAGATGTTACTATTTTTATTTTTAAAAATAGTGGTTCATGCAGATGTATTCAACTTCAAACCTGTTTATTTTACGTCTTTCAGGTGATTTAGAATCATGTTTTTATTGTCAGTCAGAGCTAGACTGCTACTCTTTCTATCTGTTTCCCAGCTTCAGTCCTTCAGTCTGGGACTTTTACAGAAACACAAGTTTTTCAGACACAAATAATTGCTATCCTGTTACAGATAGGCAGAACTGATGAGGTTTGCTAAAGATAAGGTTTTAAGCATTGTTTTACTATTGACCATAGCTGCTAGTTGCTAGCTTATTGATGTGGGTAACTAGTGTTAGCTAAACAGCTGACGTTAAGATCTGTTAACAAGTTCAAATTTATGATAACTGTTCAATAATAAAGTGCTGTTGGAACAGGAGCTTCACTGACCTCCTGAAGAGTGGGACATCAGTCTTTCAGATGCTTTCCCAAGTTTGTTATGCTATTCATGTGTTTAGCTGCTAGTGAGGGGAGGGGCTGTGTGAAGCTCTATGTCACCTGAAGGAGGCATAGGTGACACTATTGATATCAATACTGCATTAAAGGAGTATGTAACCTGATAGTAATTATTAGTATCAATTAGCATGCACGTGCTATTTTTTTGACAACCCTGCTGAGTACATATGCTGCCTACTGAAAAAACAGCAAAAAAAAAAAAACAAGTAAGTGTACCATTGCATTTTTTCACAATTTCCACTAGGAGATGGTTTGGTCCAGGATTATACAAAGAGATATAATCCCCAATGAAAGAGAATCCATAGGAGCAATGTTTGACATGTTCGGCAACATGCTTTGAATAACCTTGTACCTTGAAAAAGTGTTTGCAAGCCTAGGAGAGTGCTGTTTTAAAAGAAAACGATGGCCACAGTAAAGGGATTTTTTTCCTTTTTTTTACGGCATTTTAGCTACTGATGAAAACGACTTTCACTTTACTTTCTGCACCTTTTTCACTGTACTGTATGTCTTGTAAACACCTCCCATCTCAGTTTGGTTTTCATTTGTCTGATGGTCTACATAGGCTTTTCTATGTAGGAGAAAATCATACCAACAGCAACGGCTATAATGGGAATGTGCAAATAAATTCCACTGAACTAAATTTCTTTTCTTTTTGTATTACTGTGTAAAAGTAACTTTCAAATATGATGTATCTTCTTGACACAGGGGTATATACAGTGCATGTGATCTGATTACAGAGTGACAAAGCTTTTCTGCCTTCATTGCAAAGGTAACCAAGTCAGGACGAGCCAGCTACTTTGTCTCCTACATGAGAGAATCATTCAAGCGGATGAAATTACCTAAATATTGTCTGCCAAAGGTGAGCAACAGAAATAACAACTCCTAAAAGTGTTTGATATTTAGGAAAAAGAAAAGATATTGTTATTGTTTCAAATCACCTTTGTTGCTTTTTGTTTTAAGAGTTAGGTCACATGACTTTTATGAAGAAATGTCACATTTAAGCCTTTTAATGCCATCTCTTCTGAGACTATTTTGTGTTTGTTTGCCTGCATCTGTCATTCTCACCCATTCTGTCTTTCCATCTGTCCATTTTTCTCTCGCACACATCCTACTACAGGACATGCATATTATCAGCACAGATGAGAAGCAGGTATTTGCTGCTGTCCAAGAGTGGAATCAGAACAACACTTACAGCCTGTATATCTCAGACTCTCCCGGGGTCTACTTTATCCTTTCATTAGAGAACCTGAGAACCAGCAGAGGACCTGCGGGTAATCTACTAGTGGACTTTTATAAGGTGTGTAGTTAGCCTTGTTTATGGACTGATGTTGGCACTCCACCACTTACTCCCTTTCCTGTTACTGTGCTGGAGAACTGTTAATTTATGAAGCTGTCGTTATATAGTAGGTTTTAATCCCTTAACATTAATCCTAATAATACATTTTTATAATGAAAAATCAGAATTTTGTTGGCAGTATATTTTGTCTGAACAGCTACTAAAATATGGTGCATCGTTACACAGTAAACTATTTAAAGCTGTTTTGAATTATTAACAATAAAACTTTACATATTTTGCTCATGATGCTGTACTTTTAAAGAACATTTTTCAAAACATGAAATATCCTTTCATAGAGGTTTTTTTTTACAGTGCCATGTATTTTCAGCCTGCTTCCACTGAGGCTCAAAAGACGAGTCAATAATTATAGATTGATTTTCTAAACTAGAAGTGAAAAGGGCTTTGACAGTAATGAATGCATTTTTGTTGTTTTCCTTCTTAGGTTGAGGGGATAAATGGCATGTATCTTGCCAACAAACTGGTGGATAATTACATAAAGACTTTCATCACATACAACAAGGGGCAAACATGGTCCCTGCTGCCAGCTCCTGCCACTGATGTGGCTGGAAATAACCTTCACTGCATTCTGGTGAGCTTGAGCCTTTGGGCAGGAGTGAATGAATGCTCTTATTCATGCAAAATTAAGCCTATGACATGAAACATTCCTCAAATGTTTCAGCCTCATCAGCTGTGTTTTGGATGTTCTTGGAGACGAAGCCATTTTTGCACCAGGCCAGGTGCCAGCCTCAGCATCGACTTGTCTTTTTAGTCCCCTAAATGACTGAAAAGATGCTTTGTTGGAATATTCTTATTATCAGTTTAAGTCACAGAGTGTCATTGCATTACATTTTAGGGGTCTAGACTTTCCATTAACCTCTGAAACTGTAGTCAAACAGGACTAATGAAAGTTAGATTGCACTGAATTACATTATGTGGCTGTGGTGTTTTTCAGCAGGTATGATGTTCACCTAATCCAGTCAATATGTTCTTCAGAGACCATTTAAAATCATGTACATTCCTCAATTAATAGCAGGCTATAGTCTTTCTGTGTGTCTTACAAATGACCACTATGCTCTCTTCTGTTTCCTGACCCCCTCCTCCAACTTCAGCCGTATGAAAAGCCTTATTGATGTTTTTCGGTACGCTTTATTCGGGGAGATGAGTGAAATGATTTGAATCAATTTTGCCATTTTTATCAGTGCATCTTGGGGAATTTTAATTACATGCCTTGTTTGCTTTAGAATGAAACAATTCAAATGCCCTCTGTGTCCCCTCAGCCATTTCTTTTTTTTTCTCCTAGCAGAGGAGATGAGAGGAACAAAGTATCTTTGTTTTATAAATGGTGTCTGAAAATGTTAACACTTTTCGCTCAACGGGAAGAATAGTTTGAAAGCCGAACTAATTATAATTGCTGCTGTTAAGATCTGAGATATATATTGTTTCAACTTGTGCTGTATTTGAATCCGTTTTGTTGACAGCCATTTTGCTCACTGCATCTTCAACTGGAGATGTCAGAGAATCCTTACACATCCGGACCAATCACCAGCAAAAAGTCTGTTCCAGGAATCATTGTGGCTACAGGTAGAGTTACATTAGGACATGAATTTAAGGTGCTGTGCAAAAGTCTTGAGTCTCCTCTCATTTTTTAAATAATTTGATAGAAAAATAGGAGATAGATGCACTGGAGAACTGAAACATGTGCACATTTATATGGAAATTAAATATAGAAGCACAGAGTTTGTACAGTTTGTTTGAGCTTGAAAGTCAATAGTTGATTTGAACTTCAACAAAGTCTGAGCTCTGTTAGGCAAGCTTCCTTATCATTTCCTTAAGTATTATAGAGGAATACTTCTCCAGGTTTCTTCTTTGGACGTTGGCTGCCTTTTGTTCCATTCTCTGTCAAGATGATCCCACATGGCTTCACTAATGTTGAGGCCTAAGATTTAGGGAGGCCAATCCATGGCTGATGGTATTCCACGGTCTGTTTTTTACCCAGGTATGTTTTTTTTTATATTGACAGTGTGTTTGGGATCACTGTCATGCTGAAAAATGAAGCCGTTGTTTTCCAGACACTTTGCGGATGGTGTTGCATGGTGAATTGAAATGTGTACTTTTCTGTGTTCATAATTTCATCAGTTTTGAGAAGATCCTCAATGCTGTGGTAAACCATTACAGAGTCTCCACCATGTTTTACAGATTAGTATAAGACACTCAGTGTAGTACCTCTCTCCTGACCTCCTCCATACATGTTGATAATATTGAGAATTTGAGGAGATGAGAGGAATTTGAAACAAAAACTTAATATCACTCAATTTCACTGGTAAGTGTCATTGCTATCCAGACCCATTCAGGTGTCGTGTAATTTGACAAACCTCAGGCTTTTCTCCCTTTTTCATTTACTACTTTATACCTGTCAAAATGTGTTATCTTTGACATTTTTTGTAGATTCAACTAAAGAACTCAGAATAAATTGCATGATATTGTGACAAAATTGCTAACGATAATAGTTTCCACTTCCACTGATGTGGAGACACAACGGTGGTTCATGTTTTGGGTAAGGTATTTGTTTTATTGCTGAAAATGGTCAGGCACAAAAACTGGACTGAAAAGGAGAACGATTGCAGCCAATGTCCAAAGGAAATCTATGAAATACCTTCAGACAGCCTGGAGAACTATCGCTGAAGACCCCTATAAAAATTGCAAGACAGTCCCGTATCCTCTGCAGCCAAATATAAAGCAATGAGCCATGGCTCAAGACTTTTGCACAGTATTGTAGCTATTCATTGTTTTTCAGGTAAACACATTGTAGCAGTTCAGCTAACACACAATTAATCACACAGTGCCCTCTTTATGTCATTGAAGTCAAATATGAAAACTTCTCAGGCTAAATCTGATATTTCAGGTGAGATGATTAGATCAGGCTAAATCGTAAACTGTCATTTTCCTGCAGTGGAAAATGAGAACGTACATAGCTTCTGAGTGATTTCTATCAGCTGATTGTGCACATAGGTGAGTTATGAGCTATAGTGAGTCTTTGCTATGTAAATGCTGACTGAAATTATGCATGTTTTTGGACTCAGGGAATATTGGAACACAGCTGTCCTCCGCCAACCTTGGGATGTTTATAACATCTGACGCAGGAAATAGCTGGAGACAGGTGACATCCATGACACGCTTTGCATGGTTACCTTAAAGAATGGTGCTGCCTAATAAAATGAGCAAATGTGTCTCTTTTTCAAATTTACGATTCAGATTTTTGATGAAGAGTACAACGTTTGGTTTCTTGACAATGGAGGAGCTTTGTTGGCGGTATTGCAAGCAGCGGCGCCAATTCGACACTTATGGTAGGTATAAGCTTCTTCAGTAATCTCTAATCCCATAAATACTGTAGATAGAAACTGTAGGTGTTGGGGTTGTAGTGGGAAATTACACGAGTGCAATTTTGTTTG
>NW_024582368.1:3526444-3598409 GCF_018398535.1 Haplochromis burtoni
GGGTGCAGCATATGATTATATTTAATGTTTTAAAATGCTGATGGGCCAAGTTTGCATGATTATTGTATCGGTGCTGCAGCTTCAGAACCGTCAGAGTCATTTCCAGCGGAAGAGAGTCTGTTACAGCTTTGTACTCGTAGTTGGATATGATGGTTTGAGTGCTTTTATGTAAATGAGGAGTAGAGCAGGGTGGAAATATGAGACTCAGAATGCCCTCATAAGTCCCTCATATTGTGGGAGCTCTGTAACACTATCTACTTTGATGTCCCTGCACACTACAGCCCTGTCAAATGTGATTAAGCTCCGAGAGAGGTGATTTGAAACCCCCCAAATCTATTTCTAATGTTACAACCTGAGTCATATCTCTCTTTTCTGTTGTCACCTTCAAAAATCTACCTGGGCCAAGGAACATTTGTTCTATTGTTCAGTCTGTTGTCAAGATAATTTTTCACATTGAAGAGAATTCAAGGTGCTTCATTTTTCACCCGCGGCAAAAGCTAAATGAACTCAAATCTTTTATCATATTTCTTTGTTCTTGCTTTTTCTTTCTGTAACCTGTGTGCTTGTGATGTTTAATGTTACACGCACAGAGAAAACAATAATTTTATCTACTACAGCTAGATAAACAACGGTAGGTAGATATTCGTCCACTGACAGTTGTTGTCTTCCTTTACGCAGGATCAGTCTAGATGAAGGAAAGAAATGGGACCGCCACAGCTTCTCCTTGGCTCCTCTGTATGTGGATGGAGTTTTAATGGAGCCAGAGTCTGACAATCATATTATCACGTAAGGAGACACATGGGTAGCGTCCAAGAGGAATAGAACAATATCAAATCTAAAGAATTAACTCTTGTGTTGATATAAACAAGGAAAGGTTCAACTGATTAACTTAGACTTCTAATCAAGAGGAATTTTATGTTGCCTGTTAACATTAATGACAGACTTCAGATTGCAGGTGCTGAATATGATATCAGAAAACTGCGTGTCTATGTCTCAAGATAATCTTGCTTTTCTTATGCATCATCTTTCAGTTTCTTTGGGCACTTCAGCCATCGGTCAGAGTGGCAACTGATTAAGATTGACTACAAAGGCCTCTTTAGCAGGAGATGCATGGATGGAGATTATCAGACATGGTACCTGCACAACAAGGTAACAGGATTATTAATCACTTCTGATTTATTAACGATTCGAGCGCGTGTTTGCACATTTGTTTCTTTCAGACTTGTGAAAAAGAAGACAAGCTTTTTCTCTTTCCTTCTTTGCGATATAGGGAGAGCTCTGTGTGATGGGTGAGAAGCAGATCTATATGAAGCGCAGGCCAGGCAACCGTTGCATGCTGGCCCAAGACTATTCCAGGATCTATTCCTCAGAGCCATGCCCCTGCACAGCTTATGATTTCGAATGGTAATGGCTTGTATTCAGTGTTCCTAGCAGGGAATATATTGTAACTCACTTTTTTTTATCCCCAGTGACTCTTAATTTCTTTCATCACATGTTTACCAAACAGCCTCTCTACTTTGAACATCTAATTCAGTTGTGTGTAATTAGGGCTGTAATAAAAGAACAAAAGTATCAGTTTGCAGAACTTCATAAGGCTTAATATCCCTCTTACACGGCATATTTACAGAATAACCAATATGACTCTGTTCATCGGATATAATTATAGTTTGAAAAATATGGATCGGAGTTAAGAACTTTTCATCGCGCTGCTGTGATTTGCATAATGTCAAGTGACTTATTAGAATTCAATTAATAATGGATCGTTAAATGAATTTTAAATATCTTTTATCCATCTGTCTGAAATTCTGTTTGATCCCACATGTCTGACAATCATGTCTCTAGTTATGGTCTTAAAATATGCCATGAAGCTCCAAATGCAAAGCATTTGCCCCACTACAAAAGCGTGGATAGCTAGATTACTCTGAGTAGCAGTGTTTATCATTTCATGAAGTTTTTTTTGCTTTGTTTTGTTTTGCTTTGCTTTGGCAGTGATTATGGATGGGAGCGCCAGGCAGATGGGAATTGCTCCCCTGCTTTTTGGTTTAATCCAAACGGTGCGGCTAAAAGCTGCAGCACCAGCCAAAGCTTCCTAAACAGCACAGGGTAAGTGGCCCCCAATGTTCAGTCCATCACAAAACAATATCCCATTACACCTTTTTTGTCATGTTGTGTAGTACATAAACAGAAAATAATAGTTTACTTCCTATTGGTTGAGAAATAGGGCTCGGAGGGCCCAATCTGCATTATTTCCCAATTCTAAAATATATAATAATTCATAATGTATAATAATTCAAAACAGGTTTTTGGTTATAAAGCTTTTTTACATTCAGGAAACTGACAAAATTAAGTGTGCTCATAGAGGTCTGAATTTCAGCCTGCCAAATGCACAGTATGTGCTGTTGCTGGGTGCTATTTTCCTGCACTAAATTGCAGAAATAAAACTGAGGAGCATCTTCCAAGCGGAAATAAATAAAAAATAAATGTGATAGTGGTGAACAAAGAAAAAAAATCTTTTGGGAAAAACATTTTTTTTCCCCTCTTTTTGTAAATAGCTGTGAGCTCTATGAAAATTTACTGGCACTTAACAGTTAAGTCTTTATGTTTTTTGAAAACTGGTAAAACATGTATCTAATGCTGGGTTCTGTTATGCGATGTGACAATGCTCTTTACTTACTCTATGCTCAAAAGGTATCGGAAGGTTTTGTCCAATAATTGTAAGGAGGCAGGGAGGAATGTGTACTCGCCCAGGAGGCAGCCGTGTCATCCCAGAGCACCCCGGGGCCTCCAGCTGTCTACCAGTCAGGGAGAGCTCAGTTCCCCTGTTGGAAGCAACGTTACTTTTATGGTCTCCCTCAATGAGGTGAGTTATTACACCTAAAAGTCACTGCAGTGTAAGAAGAAGCAGATATTGCATAATGAACCAAACCCAGGCTAGTGCTCTCCTGCTTTTTTTCCCTAATTCCTAAGCTAAATGAATGACTCATTTACTTTTGTCTTGCTGTTATATAGAAGTGAGGATGTTATGTTGAATACTTTTCCATTTGTGTGTGGTAGGAGGTGGTAGGAGCAAATTTTAAAGAAAAGATCTGCTCAAGTGTCCATTAAATCAGACATGCTATGTCCTCTTTTTCAGCTACTATATTTTGTTGTTTAAATATAATTTATGGTGACAAACTGAACCTCCTATTAAAACCTGTAAGAAACAATGTGCCTTGCTGGAGATGGACACATTTACAAAGGATGTTATTCTCAATTAATGATGGCCTACAGGCTAGCATAAATGATCTGAAATAATTAGGGACGTAAAAGATGTAAAAGAAAAATGTGAAAACTGGTTTCAGAGTTGATTGTAATAATAAAAAACTTTACTAAATGGCGCTGACAATCAAGGTCACCTTACAAAACATAATTAATAGTAAATTATGCAACAGAGAGGACAGCAAATAGAACAACTGATGTACAGTTGATTCCAGAAAGGAAACGTATATAAGCTTGTTTAAAAAGATAAACAAAGCAAAAAACGGAGGGGCTGGAAAAGCTGCATGTTACAATATCATGATGTCAAAGGCAATAGGATCTGCATCAGTTCAGATGAGTTTAAGAGATTGAAGAAGCTATTTGAGCTGATGTCGTCATCGTCTGCCAGAAAACAGCATCGGATTCCAGATGTCGTCCATCGGTCTGGCTCGCTCGGCGGGAACTGGGAGCCTACGAGGAATCATCATCCAGTTCTCCATGAGGCACAACTGAGATTCATTTTGGAGGAGAGAGAAAAAAAGAATATAATAGCCAGTGATAGAAAAGACCGCATAAAAGAAAGGAAGACGGTTTCTTAATTTCTTCCGAGGTGTTCATTGTTTCATTTTCCTAACCCTAACCCAAAGAAAAGAACGTCGATTTAAGCCCCCTCCTCCACTACCCAGAATTGGATAAGCAGTTACAAAAATGGATGGAACTGGAAATGATGATGGTAGTTATCAACCTCATTTAAAAGTAATCTGAAATCTCAAATTATTCTCAGGAATATTTTGTAAGACTTCTCTTCTGGGAAATATGTATTGATTTTTTCAAAAGACAAATGCAGAAAAGAGAAAAGTGTGATATTCAAAATACTAATATATACAACGTTGATCTATTTATGACTAATATATTCACAGCAGCACATTACTGCACCAAAAACCAGATCTGAATGCAATGTGTGTACCTTGTAGGATTTACATAGATCGCCCAAAAACTTGAACGGCTTTAACTCGAAGGTTATCAAAAAAAAAACCTTTAGCCTGAAAAATGGATGTATTTATGAAATATCACCTCAAACATTGTTTTTCCTTGTTCCCTGTTCCACTCAAATTTACCTCTTTTAACATAACATAGATTTGCACCTTTTTGTAAGTTCATTAAATGTAAGAAAAAGAAACAATTTGAGGTTAGTTAAGGAAGAAGTTAGTCCTGAGATCTTATTGTTAACTAATTTAATTGGAACTAGATTCTTCTGAAATGCCTGACAGGGTGTTGCTGAATGTTTTTAAAGTGCAATTTTTCATAGCTTTGATCACCACAAATGAAGTTTATTTGATCTTTTGTTTCAGCGTGGCATCTCACTACAGATAGCTCAAAGCCTGAGTAATAAAACCAAAAGTTTGTTGTTAAAGTTTCTGTAATTTGTATGAAAAACACTTTGGTGATGGCAATGTGTCTGTTTTTGAGTGATCAGCTGGAAAAATGACACCAGATTATAAACTCCTCCATCTTACTTTGGGACTCTTTCATGACCTTTTTTGCCTCTGCGTCTCTCTTTTCACATTTTGACTTGTTTTCTCTGCTGAATTTCTGTCTTTTTCCATTCATATTCACCTTCAAAGTGTTTATGACACAGCCTATATGACATCTCAGCTCCAGCACTTCAGCGGCAGACTGATCGTTCTTCCCTTGCATGTGGTCCAAGTGAAAGTATCCTGACCTAAGCCATGATGACAGATGCTATGTAATACCATCTGTCCACAGGGAGACTCGCTGAGGACCAGCATCCAGCTAGACTTTGGAGATGGCATCAAGATCACGTACTCTAACCTGAGCAGGGCGGATGATGGCATCAAGCACATCTACAGAACGACTGGGATTTACCGCGTGACAGCTACGGCAGAAAACAGCCAAGGATCTGACAGCAGCACACTGTTTTTACACATCACCAGTATGTGAATAAGAAACATCATTACTGATTCCTGAGGCTGTGCAGATAGCATAAACCTCTTTTCTTTCATGGATAGTCACGTTCCCGCTGAATTGCATTTCAGTCATGGTTTTACTACTTTTATGCATTTTAACCTTGGAAAATGCAAAAGCACACACCTGAAGCTAAATGTACATCAACTGCGATCACAATAATACTTTTCTTGCTGGCTGCATTCATTCGATGCATGTATGGATATATGATGCCATATTTGTCATTGCCGCAGGTCCACTAGAGCGGGTGTATCTCTCCGCTCCCATTGTAGCCGTCAGAGGGAAGGAGGCTAATCTGACTGCAGTGGTTTGGCCGAGCCACACCAGAACATTGACCTTCTTCTGGTGGTTTGACAACAGCTCTGAGGTGAGACGCTTCTCCTCCTCCACCTCCTCCCACCATTCTTCTATACACACAAGGCATTTATCCTTTTTACTGCTGCTTTTTTCCCCATCTTCCCACTCCTCCCTTGATGTCTTTGTGCTCTTGTTTGTAATCTGAAAGTGTAAATCTACACAGATCTCCCCACAAATCATGGAAAAAGTGACAGTATGTGACTGCCCTGTGCCATTCTGGAGGATCCAGCTTGGATGGTTGATTATATTTGCCTGAGATTGATTGTGTTCAGCGCAGCATCCCCTCATTATACAGTAGATATACGTAGTGTTCTATATTCAGCCATGAGGATGCAGCTTTTTCTGTGCATTTCTCTGTGTTTTTCCTTTTGAAATCCAGCCCATTATAACCTTGGAGGGAAGCATCTCACACACATTTCAGAGCGAAGGAAAAAGCAAGGTCACGGTCCAGGTTGCTTCTGGGAGCACTGTAATGCAGGATTCAAAAGTTATAACTGTTAAAGGTGAGTGGGGGAGACAGTCTTCAAAGCACTTTAATTGGAGAGATGCCTGTTACATGAATATGCAATATGCTATCTCAGGGAAAGTGTGATGCCTCTCGGTCAGCGCTGCAAGCTTCGCCACGTTGATGTCAACGTGGACTTATCTAATGAATAAAATGTCACGGTATGCGAACACGAAATCTCGAGGAGCAATTAACTTCAAGGCAGATGTTGCCAAATGAAAAAGGACAAAACTGCACATCAGATTAATCAAAACCTAAACTAGAAGTAGCGTTAATATTCTAACAGACATCACTTCACCTTTTTTCCAGAGTTCTTCAGGTCACTGCTGTTGTCGTTTTCGCCAGCGCTTGATGAGCACAATCCTGACATCCCCGAATGGAGGGAGGACATAGGCCGTGTGGTGCGGACAGCTCTATCACAGGTACATCAGTTCCTAAGAGATCTTTCCTGCAGTTGACAGCGAACACCAATGGCTTTCAGGGTCATTACTATTTTATACGGGTGCGCTAAAATGACACAGCAGTCATGATGTTTTGTAACCCATGTGTTCTTCTTTTATTTTGTTTAGGAGACACATTATTTAGTGTGAATTTAGCCTTCAGAGTAAAGCCATACCTGGCTGTCGTGTTTTCGCGTCACTGCAGGTGTCTGGGATTCATGAAGATCAGCTGCTGGTATCTCTGTATCCAGGGCTTCCAACTACAGCAGAGCTCTTTATTCTGCCTGATGAGCAGACATCTACTGAGCACAAGAGTGGGAGCGAAGCGGCTCTTGAGATGGTAAGAGCCACAATAATGTAGATCATGTCAGCTTTTATGTAGAGCTGCTGTTTCCTGGACATTAAAGATACATTGTATTTATATTTATGCTAGATATTTAAGAGGACCTAAAGGCTGTTAATAGGATAATAAGACTGTTTGTTCATATGGTTGGTATGCATGTTTCCATAGTTGGTATTTATTTCTTCTGTTTTCCTTCTTCTTCTTTTAGCGTATCCCTAGCATCCTCCTCTGTCACAAAAGCACTTGCACGTCCTCCTTCACTACATCCTCAGTAAAACTCTTAACATCTTCAGTTCTGCCACTTCCATCTCAGGCTCCTGTCTTTTTGTCAGAATAGTTGATTTTTATTTCTTTTTGTTAAATGATCTTGAGCAAAAGCTTTTGAGCTCACAAAAGATCCGCAGACTGCTTATTTTGCTAGGACTCAAACAAAGTAAGTGCAAAACGCGAGAGAAATGCACTGTAATGTGTTAATTATCGGGCAAATCTTTGAACGATGGAGAGAGCCAGTCAATGGCGCCACCGGCCATTATGCTAAGCTGAGCTAATTATTGTATCAATCTTTTCTTTTCCAAAAATGTCTTGCTTGTTCGTGAAATTTTAATGTAAACCTTTGTGTTTTCTGTGTGTTTTTGTTAAAATCCTGTGACAGATATCAAATATTTTTGTCACCGCACTGAACCAAGGCCTGATCCAGTTTGAACTGAAAGCTGACATTCGCATTATTGTGTACATGACTCAGCAAACTCTGGGTAAGTTTTCAGCAGTCGTTACATTGAAACCCTTTTAGAGATATGTGAAAACAAAACACTCAAACAGGCCCTAGGCTTATTTTACGGCAGATTAATACAGCATGTCTACAGATCCACAGAGCATTAGATAAGATGTGTCTTCGTTAGACTGGTTTGACATTGAATTTTAACAACGCTCTGAAAAAATAAAGCAAGGCAAAGACAAAGTGTTTCCTGAGAGACGGACGATGCTGTATATCACAGGATTTAAATATCCTTCACAGAGTGCCAGTTTTGCACCTGAGGCTATGAGACAGTAGCTCTCTTTGAAGTCAGCCAATCAATCACATGATTGACAAAGCAGGTGTTTGATATGCACGGGAAATTCACAGGGTCACCGGGTCATTAGCATATCGTAAAAACGTGTCGATCACCTCGCGTGTCTTTACCCTTTTCATCCACCAATGGATCTGTCTTCATTTGTGTCTGCATACAAAGGTCTGGGTTGCCTTTAAAATGATCCGGAAAGGTCAAAGACTTCATAGGCTTCTCTGTGACGGGGAGAAAGATGGGCAGTGAGAGGAAATACTTTGAATATTGCATCTCAGCATTTATAAAGCCATGACTATGCATAAGCTACTGCTGCATGCAGTATGAACCCTGGAGAGAAGCAGTGGACCTCCTAAAGGTGCTTTTTATGCCCTGAGGGGATAACATGTACGGATATGCTCTTCATGACATTGGGTAATGAAGTAATATCCTTGGAATAGGACATGGTTTAGGAAAAAGGAATGAGTTTAACACATATTATGTAAAAAGTTTGGTGCTCATTTATGGTGTTTGGCTTTCAGCACCACTTGTGGACTCAAACTCACTTCCCAGTGGGTCGGCCATGCTGATGCTGCTCATCGTGGTGTTTGTTGGTTTAGCTGCATTCTTCATCTACAAGTTCAAAAGGTATGTTTATTGAGATAACGAAGTAAATACTGTTGAACTCACTTGATAATCAAAAGCTAATCATCTTTATTGCTCTGCTGTCTCTTAGGAAAATCCCTTGGGTCCACGTCCAGACTGAGGACAGCCATGAGAAGGAGCCAGAAGTGATAAGCACAGTCGGTCAGAATGACACCATGTCCAAGGTCAAGCTCAGTGAGTTTCCCTCCCAGAAAGAACTCATGGAAAAAGAGCTGGAGGCGAGGAACATAGGTAATCCTTTCAAAATGCCTTTACTGCAGGCAAACTGTGACTGTGTTGTTGAAAAATGTGCTGTAATTATTACTAATGGAGTAGTGACATAAAATCTACACTCTAATGAGGCTGCACTACTGTGCAAAAGTTGTGAGGCATCCCTCTTTTCTATATATATGTTGCTTCCAAGTACCCATGCTATGTCTAATTTTTTTTAATGGTCAGGAGCAATAATTCTCCAGGCTTTCTGAAGGTCTTTCAAAGTTTTTCTTTTGACATTGGTTGCTTTTTTTTTACTTATTTTCAGTGCAGCTCTTGTACCTGACCATTTTCAGAGTATTTTTATGAACCACTTAACACTGAGGTATAAATCATTTAAGCTTAAAAAGGCTCTTGGCTTACAGAATTAACAGTGTTGTATCTACACATCACAGAAAACCTAACAAAGAACCAATTTTAAATTGTATTGTTTGGCACTTTGTTAGCCTGTCAAAAAATGTAATTTGTATGAAAAATGTTAACAATATAGATTGAAAAACACAAAATATTACTTTTTGCAACAACAAGGTGATTCTTACGGTGCTATTAGCTAAAAACCTGGCAGATCGCAGCGAGCTGTGCAGTGTATCCTTAAAAAAAGTTGAGGAAACTGGTCTCATTGAGTAATCAGTCCACATTTGAAGTTTTTTGTTCAAATCATAATCAATATGAATGGAGGAGGTCAGAAGTGAGGTACAACAGTGAGTGTCTACAGGATAGAAAAAGCACAAATTGAAATAGTAGCAGTCACAGATTGGCCTCCTCAGAGTCCAGATCTCAACATTATTGAAGCATTTTGGGATCATCTTGATAGAGAACAGGAACAAAAGGCAGCCAACATCCAAATAAGAGCTTTGAAAGTCCTTCAAGAACCCTGGAGAACTATTCCTGAAGACTACTTAAAGAAATTACAAGAATGCTGCTAAGAGAGTTAAAGATGATCAGATCAAATATTCACTTTCAAGCTTGTTCCAATTGTGCAAGCTCTGTTTCTGCCTTACATACTGTATTAACATGTTAGATCATATATTTCAATAAAATGCTGGACCTACTTTATGTTAAAACATAGTGTGTAAACATATAGTATAAATGTCAAATAGTCAAGTACAGTATAAGTTCCCCACGAATGTACTTTGTTGCTCTCAATCATTGAAGAGACAGTGTATCATGATGCAAGCTTTTATTTCAGGCCCACATTAAGAGTATATGAGAACCTACTGTGATTATTTTTTAATGTAATAATATGTATTTTATTAATACGGGGTTTAAAGGCTGAATGTTATTGTAAAAGACAGATGCTGATTAACTTTTTATTGCCCTAAAAAACATCACTGAGCATTTGAATAAATCTGAAATTTAATATAGCGTAGACTCAAAATACGAGGATGTTCTTTTTGCTCTTATTTAAAATGGCATGTTTTTTATTTTTTTAGTGAAACTACTCAAAAATACATTAGAATTCAGTGTGTGTCTGAGGTGCTGCGACGTCTTTATCAATGCTGTGTGTCATATTTTTGCAATTTGCACAGCCCGAGCACAACTGCAGCATCTGCACAGAAACCAGATATCACCATGACAAGTTAACTTTTTGATTGCTATGCTTGACATCCGCTGTGATGTCTTTTAGATGAGAACTATTCAGTCCCTGCAGACGGTGTGGACTGTTTGACAAAACTAGCATTGCAGTGCTCCTGACACAGACATGTGGGCTGCAGGCCTTTTTTCTGGTCACTCAGCACTTTGGCTGTTCTTCATTTCTCAGCTGTTTCAACCAAGTCCTTGCTGATCTGAAACAAATTGACTCCTTTTTAGTTGCTTTCGAGAGTGTTTATTTAGAAAAGGGCAGAGCAGCATGGGGCCTTTAATCTGTGGCTCGCTATGCTAAATGAATTTACAACCTGCTGCTTAAAGATTTCATTAGTACTCATCAGCTTGGTTTGATTTTCATGTATTCCAATTCTGGCTGAGATATAAATGTTCCCAGAAAGCTGAGTCTGCTGTATTCGGTTTTCACTATTTTACAGGAACGTTATAAAGTCTACCATCTGTTAGTCCAAGTCGCTGTTCAGCTTACTGCAGGATTAATATGATTGTTCATCTGTTTTGAGTATTGCCATCAATGATTTACCTACACAATTTTGTGAACTCTTTTTAAAAATGTGGAATAAATAGAGCACATTTGTTATACAGTACTGAACCTTCCATGTCTTGTAAGGCAGGTCTTCCACCAGCCAGTGGGAAATATTTCCTTAGAGAGTTTAATTTAATTAATGTGTGGGTTCAGTGATTTTATGTGTCCTCACTTTAGTCCAAATATCCTTACATGCTTTAAAACGAAGAAGAATCTCTTATCACTGGTAGCTGTCACAATGCCGCTGAAGCTATTAAGTAAAATTACAGTCAGAATTCATGAAGGTTAAAAGGAAGATTTGAATGTTTCAAGCAGTATCTGACAGACTTAAATGAACATTTTTTTGGCAGCTTAGTTAAGGACTTTCATTTGATATATGTTAATACTAAATGATTAAAATGACAGCTCATATGGGCTCCGTAGAAAATTACAGTTGAGTTGAAATGGGGATTAATTATGCTGGAAAGGGGATTCATGTATGATACATTATACAAGACAGGAAGTTGTCAGGACCAGTCTACCTAGCAATCAACTAAGGAAGACAAGTTAGAATTCTCTGATTAGCATTTGTACGTACAAAATTGATGCTGTATGAGGAAAAAGGAAACTGTTTTTGAAAGGAGGATGAGGCTTGTACTGCATGTAACCTCCAAAAATTACACCTGAATTCACTAGACTCAGTGTAGGAGTATCAAATGTCATCTCTTGGTCAAAGAGACAAAACACTGAAGCAGTAACTTTTGAAGAGCACCTCTCATTCGGCTACATAATTGGTCACAGCTATCAGTCTCGGGTGTATCCTGCATGTGCTCCATTGATGGTTACTCTTAAGTGACATCCTTAAATCGATTCTGAGTTGTTTTCTAATAATAGTGTGTCAAAAGGCAATGTGACAGGACAGCTTGAAAGGTGTTCTTATTGATGAACCTACAGAGAATTAACCTCTGACTCTGCAGCTCCCCTCAGCTTTGCAGGGCTTTACAGTGGACTTAACCTTAGCTATGCAATCTGCAACTAGCATGTTGAGTCCACTGTTATTGTGAAAAGCTCTAAAAACACCAGCAGCTCAGCACCAAACAGCAAGTAGTCAAGATTAAAAGTTAGATGAAAAAAATACTGAGACATTTTGCAGCTATAAAAACTTTATAGGAGACCAAACACAGAGCTGAAAGAGGGGATCGTGTTATTTTGTAACAACTGGTTGTGCAAAGTAACATGTTTACTGAAAAACAATTGGCCACATAAATCTGAACAGATCTGTATATTAATTATTTTTGCTTTCCAAAGCAGCCACAAAAATGGTTCATTGCAGCTTCATTAGTAATGTTTGTTATGTATTGGTCTGAAATAAAATAGAACCATCTAGATTTGAAACAAAACCTAACTAGAATAAGAATCATTTGATATAGAAATGGAAGTTAACATGTCTGAAAACATATTAACTCATTTCTGTCTCTTTACAGCAGCCATCCAGACAGAAGGAAATAAGTATACTGCTCAAAAAAAATCCATGAAACGCTTAAGTCAAACACTCCATCTTGATGAATGACATATCTAAGTTGTAACTATTTACTGATGTATAATCTATAATTTGTTGCAAACAAAATGATGCAACGACATCAATTGTAACCAAAATCATCAGCCCTGGCCTGGTAATATGAGAGCCAGTCAGTGTATCACTGCCTTAAATGCCCTCTGGACACATGAGAGCAATGTAGACCGGCATAGGGTCTGACAAAAGTTCTGAGGATTCCCTCCTGGTACCAAACAGCAGTCTGTGTATGCAGGTCTGTATGACCTTGCAAGGATAAGGATAAGATCATCACTGACCCACGCGAAAACTTGTAATGCCGGATGATGTTTCAGACATCATAAAGTTTCCCATGGTGTCTCCAGACTCTTTGACTCATTGTCAGAGCGAACCTGCTTTCATCTGTGAAGCCAACAGGGGATCAGAGGTGGATACTGCCAATTTTTGCATTCTTTGGCGTATGCCAGCCAAGCTGCACGGTGGTGGGCTGTGAGCACAGGTCCCAGTAAAGGACTTCAGTCCTTCATCCCAGTCTCCCGTAGTCTGTTCCTGACAGTTTGGTCAGAAATATGCACAATGAGCCCACTAGAGGTCATTCTGTAAGGCTCTGGCAGTGCTCCCCCTGTTTCTCCACACACACAGGAGCAGAGGCCGATCCTGCTTCTTGGTTGATGCCCTTCTTCGGTCTTGTCCACCTCTCTGCATGTATTAGCCAGTCTTTTGGTATCATGTCCACAATCTTGAGACTGTCCTTAGACATACACCAAAGTTTTTGTGATGGCATGTATGGATGCGCCATCCTGGGGCAGCTACCTGTGCAGCCTGAATGGGCTGCAGGTATTGTTTCATGCTACCAGTAGTGACAAGGACACTAATAAAAAGCAAAATAAGAGAAAAATCAGTCGGGGGGGATAAGGAGAGAGCAACTGTCTGTGACCACCTCCTGCAGAAACATTCCTTTTTTAGCAGCTGTCTTGTTGTTGCCTCTCCAGTGAACCTGTTGTCACTTTCACTGTTACCAAAGCAGGTGAAATGGATTTACAATAGTTTATGCTTCCTAACCGAACAGACTGATAAACTTGATGTTTAACCGACTGTGTTATACTGTGACAATCAAGTGTTCTGCTCATTTCTTTGAGCTGTGCTTTTAGCTTTATAGAGGTGAAAGAGCTCACTTTAGTTAATATACAGTTACTGTTTCTGGTTCATTTTAAAAAGCACTAGAATTCCAATCTCAATTTTAAAGCTCATTTTATCTTTTATATTAAATACTCAATTTGCTGCAGGCTACACAAGTTTTACTCTTAAAACATCCCTCTTATAAGATTAATTTAAAGCTAAAAAAAATCTGTAAGTCTTTTGTAAATCTGAACTGACAGCCAGGTCTCCACCTTAATGAATTTATTGCAGGTTATTACTTATGAGAATGAACATGAAATTAGGTTCAGGCTGCTCTATACAAATGGCTGAATTTATTGAACTGAGATGTTTGAGACGCTGAAGTTCAACTTTCGAATAAGCCAGTGTCTGCACGATCTGAATGACCGCACTTGTCACGGCGATTGTATCTTATCAGCCTACCGTCATCACCAGCTCAGCCCTGCTCGGATAAGCCATGTTCTTTTAGTGTGTTTCAGGCAAAATGCATGAATGATGCAATTAAATATAAAAGCCTCTACAAGCCATTTAATTAAAAAACACAAAAAAAACCAAATCATGCCACAGCAGTCCCCTGCTATTTTATTTACTCAGTTTAATAATTTGTTCACCTCTTCTTCTTTTTTTCAGGTGGAATTGGCAGAAATATGGAGAGAATTGTTACAAGGGAATTTCCAAACTGTACTAATGTCTAAGACATGAGCTCTGTTACAGAGTAAGTACTGATCGTTGTGTTTCAATTGTGCTGAAATAGTTTTATTCACTGGTCTTTTTTTCTTCTTCTTTGTTTTCATGCCAATAGCTGCTATCGTTCCGAGACATGTTTTTTTTTATTCATGTGGATAGAATAAGCATCTAGTTTACAATACCAGATGATAAAGATGAATCCACTGAGCCAGACTACAGGGCCTCTAGTTTGGGGACAGTTATTGCTGAAATGTGTTAATAAGTGCAGCAACAAGCAAAAAGTAAGTGGCATCAAGACTCCCTCACTCTTTACCACATGCCATGAATCCTACATTGCTAATATGAACATTATTAATATTATGAATACTCAGATGATGTTGTGCTGCTTTAAATATTGTTTTACTCCTTTTGTATAGTATTTGGGAAACAAATACCCCGGAAGCTTTGGTAGGTGCCCTTCTAGAGAAAACAGTGTTAGGAATATATGGGTATAATGTTAATAAGAAGGAGGATATTATTAATGGAGAGATTAGTACTAGAGAGAGGATGGATAGGCTTTACTATAGTTTGTAAACTCGACATTGATTTCTCAGTGGTTGTCGTAAGGAGACAGCCCTGTGGGAATATTAGAATACTACTCAACAAGGCTGGAAAATACTGATTCCATCTAATAAAAAGGTTCTGCTGCATTCATATTTATCTCTATCATACTAATTTGACTAAAAATGATCAACTCTGTCAATTACAATATTTTACTTTATTCATACTTTTTGTTTACTTTTTCCTCTTTGTTACATCCTGAAGAGCCGTGTCCACACAGGGAGCAATTCATGCATCTGAAACCAACAGTTGGTTGCTAGCGATCATTCCAGGCTCTGGTTGCCTCGGTTATGCTCTGTATTGATTACCAGGTTGTAAGTCAATCACCAGCATCTCTCTGGTAGTCACTTCAATCGATTGCCTCAATTTTGAGAAAAGTTTATCTTGGACTTGTCCACTTTGCTTTGTTAGCAGTTTTTTTGATCT
Source organism: Haplochromis burtoni (assembly GCF_018398535.1). NCBI lineage: Eukaryota > Metazoa > Chordata > Actinopteri > Cichliformes > Cichlidae > Haplochromis > Haplochromis burtoni. The sequence continues at coordinate 3,541,804 of NW_024582368.1, forward strand.
ATAGTCACTTGAGGTTGACTTTGTGGTCTCTGGTCACAGCACTGCTGAGAATCACTTGTTGTGCGGACACAGCTTTAATGGATAGTCAACCCATCCAACAAAGACTTGCATGATGGGGCAGATTACATTCTGCTCTTCCTTCATAATAGCTCAGTTGCACTAGTATAAAACTAGCACTGCAACCCCATTATGACTATGAAAAATGGGTGGTGGCCTTGTGATTGCATCAGATTTTTTTTGCATTTGGCGACCAATTGCAAATAAGAAGCAGAAGTTGAGCATGCAACACCTTCAACCTTTGTCTCTAAACAATCATGGCCTGACTCAGACTGAGTGCAGTCACCTTCAGACAGGTTAGCAAAGGTTTGCATAAAACTGCAGTCTCATTTATAAACATAGATTGCAACACAATGCAATCAATCTGAGTCAGTCTGCACCAATGAGCACAACTCATCTGCGGCGCATCTCTTTGAAATAGGAGACATGACTCAACTGGTTGCCAACAAGTTGTATTCTGGTTGTATCTCTATATGAAAGCAAGGTTGCTGACCATCTCTGTCATTTTGCAGCAATGATGTCATTATTTGTGGAGGAAATTCTGTTTCAGATCTATGAGGTTCTGGCTGAACTCTGTAAATAGTTTGTGTGAATTTCCATTTAATGTGAATTTCTGTGTATGTAGAGCCAGCTACATTCAAACTGAAAGCAGACTGACCGTTTTATTGCTGTCTTCATCCACCAAAGGCAACTGACTGCGAGTGGTTGCAAACCTGGTCCCTGTCTTTGAAACAATCATTTCAGGTGACAAGATCATCATTGTACACAGTCTCAGTAATTTTGGCTCACGTCACTGTTTTCCTGAGTGTGACTATAATATAAGACAAAAATATAATAGATTGTTTGATTTTTTTTTTTAAATCATATAATTTATTCTATTAACCTCTTAAACTTTATGCTCAAGCTAAACGTTACCATCCTAAAACTAGAGGTCTTTGAGTTGTAGATATAATGCTTATGCATACATATGTGACTGTTGGTAAAGAGTATAAGACAGGGATGTATGTTTCTGCTCTGTTAGATAACATGGTGCTTTCAATGACTGTTTCTCAGAATATGGTATACAACATCATGAAAGTCTGGCCTTACAAGGGGAAATATCGACAACATGTACATAGAATAAGATGGAATTTAAATCTGTACACTAGCATCTTCATACATTGTCGTTAAGGCAGCCCACTGAGCAGGCAGTTGTGTCTTTCCTTGATTTTAAGTCTCACAGAAAGATGTATGTCCACTTTTTTAATTTCATTGGGGTTTTTTTTGTTCGTTTGGTTTTTTTTTTACAGTAGCATGCCCTAATTATCTGTGATAAAAGACTATAAAAGACTTTTATTGGGGTGAGCCAGTACTGTATATATAAATATATATATATAAATATATATCATTGTGATTTTAAACTTTACTTGACACATTAAACAAACTATTAAACACCTTGTCTTATAGTCTAGTTGTGCATTTGCCCAGAGTTGTGCATGAAACATGAAACTTCTATGATATTGTTCTTTTTTGTCGATGATATAAAATCGTCTTGTTTGGAATCACATTTCTTACTGTGAACAAATTGCCATTTTGAAATTGTTCAAAATAAATGTATTTTTATATGGAATTATGTTTTGTATTATGCATACACCCACAGTAAGCCTAACAGTGGAACATGTAAGATTAAGAAATGGCTCGCAGTGCTTACAAAAAATGTTGGGGTTGTCATGACACAAACCTAAAAGCCAAAGGGTTCGAGAAGCTTCTCTTTAACAGCACCACCACAGCCTTATCTGAAACACAGGTGCCATGTAGCAGCCAGTGTATCAGGCTCACCACAGCACTTTTAATGATCCCACAGAGGCTCTGAAGTCAGATTTAATGGGCAGAAGTGTGATAACACCCATGTGAAGATTCCCATCTGACATTTAGACTGAGCTTCATTTTACCTCTAACACTCTATCATTCAAGTTGCCAGTTATAGCTGGTTTCTTTTTAATGGGAACAATTACTACGGCTGTGGTCAAGTGATGAAAAGCAGATGTTAGTACGGGGGTATTAGTATGATTTCTTCTCTGAGTTACAAAAGAAATGTGAAAGACAGTGAGATTGGAGCATAAAACACTGTGGTTGATTGGCTGAAATATGTCTTCACACACAAAGCTGCAGCAACCAGGACCTTGTTTCTGTGTTTTGCATTTTGTTTGCCACTTCAACGGCTTCATATCGCACACCAATCTTCATCACTCCAACAGCCATCAACGCCTCGAGAGTCTTATTCTCGCTCCTGCTCTCAGTCTGAATTAACACCAAGGCCTTTCTCTAACTGCCCTGGGATGTTCGGCAGTGCACAATCAAATTGAACGGTGACAATCACTAATGGATGATTCGCTGCAGCCAGACACTGTAATGTAGCACTCAATGAAAGGAAACATGCTCATCAATTTCACACTGTGGCTAACACAATATTGCTGTGGGTTATTGTTGTGGGACATTTTTCATTCAAGGTGCTACCCAGACTGGGAAAATCTTCCTTGTTGATTTTGTGTGTGTGTGTGTGTTGATTTCCTGGAGAGGGGATAATTAATTTGTTGCACAGTGGGAGAGCCAAGGAACTATCCCATTAGAATCACTCCAGGCTACTTGGTGCTTTTCATTGTCCTCTCGCTCTGCCCCATTGTATTATGCAAATGGCTGCACTGAAACTTCAGGCATGCTAAGCAACACTTGTTAAGAGACAAAGAAGAAGAAGCAACTAATTCTACAATGTGAGCGTGCCTATCAATCAAAAGTACCAATTTGTGATAGACTCACAGTCGGCTAGGGTAGAGCCTTACTTTTGCTCCTCATGAGCCTTGCTGATTGACTTTGCATAGCCTGCGAGTTAACTACGTGGTTTAAACAGCAGAAATATAGCAGCCACACTGCAATCCTTTTGTGTTTCTTCTTTATTATTTATGTAATTATGGTTACTTCTGCAAGATCAAATGAAAAACACAGTAACAACCCACTGAATAATCACATCACTTATAATGAATGATTAGTCTAGCCCGTTGAGAAACATAACATTTTCCAGTTCACATTGTTAACATTTCTTTTCTTTTTTTTTTTACCTAAGACATATTTAGGTAGCTTGAAATAGAAAAAAAAGGTCATGCAAATATGTTCACAATCGTATTCACAGGTTAATTATTCGGACTTAACAAAAAATAGTTGTTAAATAAATAACAAGCACAAAGAAAAAAAAATCTTCAGATGACCATGTGGAGAGATGAGAGTTTGTCTGAAGACGAGTTTATTTATGCTTCAGGCTCAATTGGAGGATTGGAGGGAAGAAGTATGGAGAAGCCTCTAGTCAATTTGTCTTACTGACATATGATGCTGACAACACTTAAAAAGAAAAGTTTGATGAAGAAGAACTTTAGTACTTATCCCAAAGAGACAGCAGCTGACCAAAGCAGTGTGCGTAGGCTGAGCCTTGTTGACAGGAGATATGTCTTCTCTATCTCTGTGTCCCTTGCAGCGAACGAGATGAACAAATCTGCAGGCTTTTGTCCGCCGAGTCCTTGGGGGTAAACCTTAAACAGACTGCAGGCTCCCGTGCATTGCAGTAAACCGAGGAAATGCTATGTGTAGATGTCGGTATCATCTTAATATCATAAACAGTCCAGAGTAAATAAAAAGTGAATTACAAAAAACCAAAAATCCACAGTTTCACTCTTTTCCTATAAAAAGGCACCACATCCTTCACAGTACCAGCAGTTCAAAGAAAATATGAAAAGTAAGTAATAATTGTGTCAAGGAGGCGACAAACTGAAAATAAACCTTGATCTAATAACTAAAGTGTAAATTTAGCGCTTTTTTACTGCATTACAGTGAGTGTCTGCTGCAGTGTTATTATTCTGAAAATTTACATTTTGTTCTCTGTATAGAAACCCGAATACACCAGAAATGCTTCTGGCAGTGAATAAATACAAAGTGTAAAAGTCACTGTTTTGTGCAACAGTTAAAGTTGACCGTATGACAATCAAATATAAGACTACCGTTGCAATAATAGCCCAAAACAATGATTTAGAGCACTAATGTGTTGTTCGCGTTAAAGCAGGGTAACATTTATGACGTTAGCATTCATTCCGCTGCCTTCATTGTCACCAAAATGACTTATTTGAGTCTACTAGACAAGAGGGATTGCTCGGATTTTCATCTGCTGTGCATACCCATCTACTGTAATCTTCTGTTCTTATTTTTGTTATGACACATATTATAACATTTTGAGCGGCACAGAGGCAGGCTTGATGGAATACACAGATCTGGGACTAGGAGCTCTCCTTCATCTCCTGGATATTGCAAGCTTTCATTTGATGAGAATCTCCTGATAAGATTTACTGATTGTACAGAGCTTAATGAATCTGCTTCCCTCACTGTCTTACTCAGATAAGCTATTTCCACATAGTTAAATAAAGTAAACTCCACAAACACAAGTCCAAAAACAGAAACGGTAGAATATTTTGAGATATGATTACACATCACTCCCATTTGATATTTTCATATTTGGGCAGGCGCAGCTGTAACCAGCTGAGACTTCTTCCATTATGGATGTACATTATTTACATAAAAAGATCAGTGTCCTTGCAAAAATACAAGTATTTCAGTCAAAAAGTGTTCCTTTTCAAGAAGCAAGTATAAATCTGTACAGTCTCCTCAGAGGGATTAGGCAGCACAGTGTGAACTGGTCCATCCATGCATGGGTAGCAAAACACTCGAGACCATTCATTGTGACCGTGGTTTCATAGCTTGCTGGAAGTAACTGCCAAAGAAGATGTATTGCTTTCGAGTCGGTCATAGACTCTCAACATTAAAACACATGGGGTGCTTCATCAGAGAGCTTGATGTCTGTGTGAGATGGCAGGTAGCCTGGCGAGGGAGAAGAAAGGAAAGCGACACGGGAGGAATTTTATGTATGCTATTTGCATGAGGGTGTATTTTTGCAGGCAAACACATTTATCTTGGATGGGTCGATTGTTTAGCTACGCGTGGAGGTAAATCAACCGGAACTTCATATATATTTCTTGATGAAAATGCTTTCACCACTCTGCTTCTTTGCAGCTGTACTAATTATTTTATTGGGTCAAATAATTCACCGAGACATTCTCATCACTTTAGCTCACACTTGGTTGTGCTTCGCTTACCTGTGCGTGCTAATACCTCACTGTGCCAAAGTCAGGCTGGCAAATACATAAATACATAACACAAAATAATAACTCTGTCTTGGCAACTCGTCTGACAATACACGGGGAGGAAAAATAGAATTGGCACTTAATAGTAAGCGAATATCAAGTCGGCGAGCTTTAACTTGTGGCCAGCGCTCCTGACTGCGACAATTTTCTTTAATGTTTCAAATATTTATTATTTACAAATAAAGACACGATGCCTTTCAGTGAACACAGTTTTAGCATGTCGTGATTAAGATATAGCTTTCTGATTTCCTAGCACGTGGCTAGTCATTTTTTTTTGCCAAACATTTGGTTCATCTTTAATGAAGACACTGCTACATACAGTATCAAACAAGACGTCTTCTGGGAATCATACAATAAAAATGTATCAGGTGTAGCATCATGCGTTTGTCAATGTACATGTTCAAAACTATGATTCTTAATGGAAGAGCGTACTAGTCAACAAGAAATACCAGATTTATGTTGCACAGTTTCATTATTTCAGTTTCTCTGTGAATTTCCACTTTAAGTAACTCTCACTTTCGCTCCTGCCATGACTGTCCAGAAGATTCCACCAGGATAATCCTCTTTGAACTCATTATCTACATTTGCTCCCTTCAATTATAGCCTGTAAAGTAAGTGTGCCCTTTTTGGCTTCTTCACAGACACTGCTGTAAACCGTGTTTTATAGTTCATTCTGAATAAAAAAAATTTAAAAAACTGTTGACAGTGCTTTCTGTGGGATCTCCAAATTAATGGCGATAATGTCCCAGAAAAGAAACGAATCTTCTAAATGTCATTTTGTTATTGCTCTTAGCACTACAAATAAAATTCCAGTTACCTCAATTCTATCAGGTAAGTAATTATGCAGTTTTAGTGACAAGTACACCACCGGCTTGGCTGCCTGGGAAGATGACACCTATTTTGTTGCTGATACAAGCTGAATAAAGCCTGTAGCTTTAACAAAGCGCTACACACCTCTGCTTTTTGAGTCCAGCTGTACATCCACGTGATCCAGTGCGGTCAGCTTGTCCCCCTCAGGGTTTGGGACGGCTATGGAGGTCACTGACGGGATGACCTCTTGTTCTTTGTCAGGCTGCTCTGCCGTGTATGTGTTCATGCCTGGGATCTTCCTGCAGGTCGTGCACAAGGTGGGGAAAGGGAAGCAAGTTAATGGAAACCTGCCATCAGGTCTGTTTCACTAATGCCTTCACTAGGCATAATGTGTCACGCACTATTTTTAACTGTTAAGGATGGGAAAGGATTGCTTGAAAGCTGGAAACTAGGGCATTTTGCATTCCACTGGGCATTGCTCTCTCACATTTCATATTGTTCACCTCACTTTTCAATCAATTTTTCATCCCTTCAGATGCATCCCCAATTCTGCTTAAAACTAACATCTTGCATTTCTAATTTCAGATTCACCCCCTTGTGTTTTTGTGCTGCAGCTGGTGCTGTGACATTTGGGGGAGCTTAAGAACTCCAAGTTGATTTCTTAATGTAGTAATTACTATCCATAAAGTTCAGCAGTGTTTGCTTTATAATGAGTAAAATTCCACAAACTACTGACGAACAAAACCATCCCCCTGTGATTGGCATGGGATTACCTCCAGCAGAGGATGCTATTTACTGTATGTCCCTCACTGTATAATGTGTGTTGTCTCAGGATTCATCTTCTCAACCTTTCCTGCCATTCTGCAGAGTATGCCTCACCTTGGATAGCTGTGTTTAGCATTTCCGAAAGGTCAACCCTCACATTGTCAGATAGATGAATATTGATAACTGCAGGACTCTGACACCCATTCAGCGCTCTGGGAGAATTGATTAGCCTGTCATTCCCTGTAATATTCTGCAGATTGAGACAGAGGGGAATTGTCTTATTTCTCAAGCTATTATTGTGTCGTGGATGTCCATAACTCAGAGATATATGGAGTCTGAATACTTCTGGAAAGTTTTAGGAGTTCGGCAGTTAGGTGCTTGCTTCTAGATAATGGGAGCAACCCTAAATAGGGCCGTGCGAATACACACAAACAAACAAAGCAATAACGTATTTTATCACAGACAACTTCATGGATGCGTCTGCAAATCAGAGGGCTTATTTTTATGACTCCGCCTAACTTATCTTTCTCTGACTGTGCTCTGTCACCCAAGTATTTTGTACCTTTTAAATTTATATATAACAAAGGCAGCCAGGCCCATCAGGACAACTGACACCAGCATGATGACCGCCGTGCCGCTGTGGCCACTATCACTGCTGTCCACGAGAGGAGCTTTGAAGCAGAAAGATGGAGAAAATGAGCACATATACAGGCCAAGATTATATTGCAATTCTGTTAAATATCAGTCAGCGCAGTATAAACAGAGAGAACATGGAAAACGAATACAACAATATGACAAAATACATAAGCTGTACTTTCCAGACTTCTGTTTAATTTTTAATAAGCATTTGAAAAGCTGAAAGCTCGTTCACATGTAGATCTCATTTTCAGCCTCAAACTAGAAGAACCGCACACAGTCTGGCCCCAACACGACCCCAGAAATGGGGTCTGGAACACATCTCTAACAAAAATGGATCAGACTGCCTGCCATTTGTTCAGGTAGGTGTGTGACAGACGCAGCAGGCTCACCTGGAGACAGCCGTGTGGCGTACACGTTTACCTGCACCCCCGGTTTGAGTGTGAACTGGATGAGGTCTTGGTTCAGAGCACTTAGCAGAACCTGAGAAAGCTATGACGAGAAGTGGCAGAGCGGAGAAGGCTCAGTTAGCGGCAGCTATATAGGAATATTTCACAGTCATCAATATTTCAACCACAGCCATTCCATCCAACAGCTTGAATTATGGATCAGAGTTTTTGCTTCCTTCTAAAGAGGAGCAAATGGTGATGTGACACAGGGAAAACCAAACCTGCTGCACTGAAACCTAACAGGCTTTAATGGTGGGGGAAAACCCTTATCAGGTAACCAGGTGTTCTGCTTATGGTGTGGCAGTGACATTAAAAAATAATCTTCTGCCATTTCCATCACAGCGGGGAGTTTTTCAAACTATTTCCTTGTCATGCTTCCTTTTAAAGGGAATGTGATTTGCCCATTTATAGGTTCAGTGAGGCAACATTATTGGAAATCAAAGTGTGTTCTAATATCTTAAAATTGCTGTTTTAATTTTTCTCCCTGAAGAGACTCAAGTTCCCCTGCTTTTCACACCTTGATGAAGCAGTCATTTAGCAAGAGACCAAAATGCCTTCCCAGTGCCCATTTGAGTCCTTAGCCATGCCTCACTAATTCCATCTCGCTCTTTCTAAAATCTTTCCACTGGTTAAAATTAGACCGCTCTACACAGTATGAATAATTACTTTTTGTTCTAGTGGCATATCAGGGTCAGTAAATCTATTACACATTTTAATAAGCTCCTCCACACATGCACTCATCGATGCACATGTGTATGTGTTGGCGCTCACTCAGTGCCTCCACATTGCAAGTCATTCACTGGAGATGAGAACAGTGAACTGAAGATTTATTACCCTATTGTCTGTGAGGTTCTGCCAGGTAATCAGACAGGCTTTAGATAAATACATCTCTTTAATTCCCAATCCCAGCCGCCTGCCCCAGATTGTCTCCTTTCTCGATGGTGCCAATTATATGATGCATCAATGTAATTAAATACCTATTAACGTAGTTCAAGACTGACTGTGAGCCAGCAAAATTATGTTTACTTGTGATACATTGTAGTCTCTTCCGTTATGAATAAATGAGCTTGTCTAGCTTTAAAAAAACATCTCTGTTTTATTGCTTTGTTTACCTATTTGATAGCTTTTCCGAACAGGATGCACGATACATTTCCAGGAATATTATTTCACAGCAAGAAAATAACAACCACGAAGCCCGGGCGGCTTAAAATAAAGTTGTTATCGTTACCCAAAGGTTTATGCAAGTCTCAAAACTTCACAGAGGTGACTGTCAGTCCAATTACACATTCTGAGATACTCTGAGTGTTATTTCAGTGCGCTGATGGATGCAGCAGTGCTTTTACACGGGAAGGCATTGCCCTCTAGTGTTGACATAAAGTATTACATTTTAGGAGTGCCTGAAATACAATATGCATCTGTGGAAACACTGAAATAATTAACAGTTTAGTGATACAGATTTAAAATCAGTTTGGAGGTTCTGTGAAATAATACGCGTGATAAGGAAGAGAAATACTGATTAAATAGGGGTATACTCAAAAAACAAGAAAGTACATGAGGACAGACTATTGAGACGCTACTGAAAGATTGGCTCATGTAAGAAAAGAGCCTATGGGGTCTATATAATAATAACAATGAGCCTATATGGAACACATTCCTCTTATTCACTGAGTTCTCACTTGATGGACTACACCAGAGTTTGTGCATGCTTTAGCCCAATTACCACAAAAAATGTACAGTCCTCATTACGGCTGACCTTTTCCAAGGCATAACATCATATTTTTCCTCACCACCAAGCAGCCAGTGGCATCCATTCATTTCACAATGGTATGAAAATGCATTTTCAGAGACTTTAAACTTGGCTGACTTTGGTAATCCATCACAATGAGCATCACGTCTGCATTTATTTTTGTCAGAGTTAACCTTAATGTTAGGTGGTGATGGAGTGCAGACTTTCCAAGTCAAGCTGCACTTAAAACTGTGTTACTATGCAACTATAATGTAACTCTGACAAAAATAAGAGCAGACATTATGCTCATTTTGATGTATTGTCTTGCCAGAACAAGTTTCAAGTCTCCCCAAGTTGATGATTGGAATGGAAAAAAGGGAAACTGTGGCACCAAAGAAGGCAGAAGACATTTTAAGAAGTAATAAAGAAAAGCATAAAATAATTGGATAATAATTAGGTAGTCTCTCGCAGAACAGACTCTGTCTGTCAAACACATAAAAGAAAAGAAAAACTGGAAACAGGAAATAATAGTCAGTAGTCAGAGATAAGAGAGGGGGAATTTGTGCAAATACAATTTCATTTCAGAGCACACATACTTCCAGTACTGTGGACAAACAGAGAGAAAGGAAAATTAAGATGTAACTCTCCTTAAAACACTTCTCCAATACATATAACCAAGGACTCTAAAAACAGCTTGATGCTCCACATCAATCGGAAATTGGAGAAAGAATCTTAGATAATTAAGGATGATTGCAGCAATATATGAGAAACTGAAATTTATGCAAAGAGTTTCTCAGGGGGGGAAAAATCAATGCAGGAGGCAGTGTGGTGAAAAAAAAAATTGCAGACCACTTTCATTTTTATCCTTTAGCTTAAGACTATGGTATGGTAAATACAATGTTCTGTGTATCTGCAAAGCAAGATGCAACCCTGTGGTGACAGAAACTGTTCTGAGTTTTCGTCTGGGTTTGTATTTTTTGAAAGCAGGAGATAATGATGTCTGGTTTCCGAATGTTATTTTCTAGGTTATCAAGAGTTTTGTGATTCAGCCTCAGTCTGTCTTGTCCCCGGTCCCGGTGTCAAGCCTGTGAGTCTTAGTTTTGTCTCTGTGGCTATCTTACTTCCTGTTTTACTTCAATAGTCTCCTAACACATTCAGTTTTGCTTCCCTTGTCTCATTTGTCTAGATTAGTGTCACCTGTGTTCACACCTGTGGCCTGTCCTCTTGTTACCTCATGTGTATTTATGTCCTCAGTCCAGTCAGTGAGTTTATGTGGTGTTTTTAGAGTGCTACTTTTGGGTCCTCTCCTGCCTGCTAGACAGCTGCAGTGATAGAAAGATATGTTTTTAATACTTAGCTTATACTGATAGCTCAACAATCCTGTATGACACTCTGAAGGAAAGGAGGCATTCTCCTGAGATGTTCTCTCCTGAGACGGTCTCTTAACTCCTCAACTTCTTGTATTTATTTATTTTCTTTTGTGGATTACAGAAAACCAAAGTGTACTGAGTATCTGTCAAGGACCATTATAGTGATTTATGAGACAGTACCTGATCCAGGTGTGCCCACTTTTCATCCATGGCTCTGTCACTTGGCCTCTTCTCAGGTACAATGAAAATCTCTGCTGTAGTTGGTAGCCCTGGAAGCACTGTGACCAGGAGCTGATCCTCACTGATTCCAGTGACCTTTTATAATAACAACAAAACCTCATTAAAAAAGGTTTTTGAACTGACACACTTTGAGGTGATAGTGTGCACTACGGCCCTGAAATACGATCCTTGGGGGTCATCTGTATTAAAGAGTAAATTCTTTCTGCTTTCTGCTTCATATATCATTTGCCTAAGCACCAGTCACTGTCGAGGTATAATGCACGAATCAAGTTAAACATGCAAGTTCAATATGACAGTCTTTGGTAAAGGCCAGAGCTTTTAGTGCATTTGTGCCGTAACCAGAGGTCTGCTGTCAGTTTCTTGGTGCAAACTGTGGTCATATCTGACAAGACAGAAGGTCAAAGTGAATGTTTCATACTGAGGGCTACTGTCGGATATATATAGAGCTCAGTATCCAGGTCTTTTACATAACCCGCTGCTTTGATGACATCCCCACAGTGTCTGAAAGAGAAAACCAGGCACATTTAACCACAGTGTGGCTCTTTTTTACTAGAGGTTGTGGTGTTCTCTCACCGTCGTTCTCTTCTTCACAGAGGCAAAAGGCAAGTGTCATAGCAGCACTTTTACTGCCCTTTAGTGTTTTGACATGTTCAGTTGAAAGCTTGCGCTCGTAATAATGATTTCGAGTGATGCGCTATGTCAGCGTTCAGAGCGAAACGACTAATTACACAGCTACTGAGGTTAAAGACACTGCAGCTATTGGAGTGAAACACTTGACAAGATCACATGCATACATTACAAATGTAGCGTAACCAAAATCTTAAGTGTTATCAGCTCACTAGACAGTGACTAGAGTTTTTTTCCCTCCTCCACACTAGTGTAAAGCTGCTAATTGCCAGAATCTAAATGAGATTTCTGAAGATTAGTTTATTCCTACTCATGTTACAGCCTTTATAACACCAGCAGCTGAAAAACTGACCTGAACCATGCAGTTTTTCACAACTCTGGCGATGTCCTCTCTCCACTCAGACACCCCGGGGTTCAGCTCATCCAAATTAGATGAAAATGCCAACACGTGTGAGCGGAAATAATCTGAAATATAGGCAGAAATCTTCTTACTTCATGAAAAATAAACTCTTTAAACAATTATCCACTTCACACACTTCAAATAACCCTTACACTGATTGGCAAAAGTGTCGTTTCTTGCATATATTTTTTGGTCTGGTGACCTTCTTATTTCATTTTAGAATACATTGTTTATTCCTGTGCATGCATCATTAGCTGCAGCTAAATCCTCGACTTTGTTTATTAGCTGCTACAAGAAAAGACAGTCGGAGTGCCAGTAATAAAATGTATTGATTGTACTACTGGCAGAATGTAAAATGAACTTCTTCAGACTGGAGATCTGCTATAGCGCTAAGTGTTTTATTAGATTCAAAGAGCAGCCCCAGGACTTCTCAAAAATTGGTATTTTCATTAAAATTTACATCTTTGTAAATGTTAGTAAACTATTTATATCAAAAAGAAAATAAATAGAAATTCTGTGCAGAGTTTCTGCTGTCTTTGTCTGTGTTACATGTATTTTTATTATTTATGGCGAGGGTGGCACAGAGGTGCAGTGGTTAACACTGCTGTTTAGCAAGAAGGGCCTCGGTTTGAATCCACTGTGTGTCTGTGTGGTGTTTGCATGTTCGCCTTTTGCCTCCATAGGTACACTCCAGGTATAATTCCCCCCCACAGCTCATGACATGCATGTTGATTGGAAATTCTTTGTAAAATTGGCCACAGGTGTGAGTGTGAATGGTTGGTCTCTCTGTGTTAGCTTTGCGATATTCTGGTGGCCTGTCCAGGTCCTTTCACCCTGTGATGGCTGGGATAGGCTCGAAACTTTAATTGGATAAGCAGAAGAAAATGCATGCATTTAAAGTTGAGTGATGGGTCCTGTTCATGTGCCAGTTCCATATGTGGTACAATTAACTTTGCAAACTAGCATAAAAAGTGAACGAAATTTAAAGAAATGCTCTGTCATTATTTATAATTACCTTCATTTATACTAGAAAAAAATAGCAGTGTCCTGGCCAAGAAAGACAACAGTGCAATCATAAGTTGCATAATTTAGTAGCACATACACATTCAAAACTATACACACATTGTTAATTGCAAGCAATAAAAATAAAAATAAAACACAGAAACAACCAAAATTCATAAAGTTGATTGTCTGTAAAAAATGAATATCTTTGTAAAAGTAATTGTAATTCCAGAAACAACAGGCAAAACATCTGGAGCCTGAAGTAAATGCCCCCAAGTCATTAAAAATAGAATTAAGTTCATTAAGTAAGAACAGATCTTACTTAATGAACTGGTCTCACTTGCTTACCCAGGCTTAAACTTGGATCATAGAAACACCGCAGCAATGCTTTTATGTTTTCTGGCACATCTCATAACCCCTACAGAGCTTTCACATGATCAAAACTGTAGTTACTAAACTAAACAATTTCTACTGCAACACAGCCAGCGTCCTTCACTCATGAATGGCACGAGATGTGGCTGAAAGAAGCATCACTGAACCCTTTTTTTTGTGCTGTCAGAAGCCATAAAGTTTTCAAGTTATTCACTCTCAATTTCTAGAGGCAAAACAATTATCGAATGGCTACTTAAGTGCATTAGGTGAAGAAAATGATGGTAACATAAAAAAGATACATACCATAAACTGATACCCTCTTTTGATCTTGATGGACAGTGTTGCCCACTGAAGCCTGAACAGTAACAGTGTGAGTTCCCTCCTTGGAGAAAGTGAAGGGCATTGCGCCACTGAGGGTCACAACAGGCTAAAAAGGCATAGAGGCATGAGATGAGATGAAACTGTCTACTATCTATCATGCTGCTCAGTAAGCGGCATGGTTTAGTAGGAGAAAGTATGGCTTACCTCCGTTTTGTTATCAAACCACCAGTAATAAGTGACTGTTCCCACATCACTGGGCTGTAGCACTGTGGTAAGGTTTACTGCTTTGTTCTTGATGACCACTGACGGAGCAGAAAGCTGGACCTGCTCGAGTTGACCTTTAGAGGGAAAATACAGAAACTCCAAAGTCGTACCTTTTGTTAAAATGCGTAAACGTAAAGCTTTCATGGTGCTCCAAATTTCAAGAGAAACCACGTATTTGATCACACAGTATTCTGGCACAACAATGGCGGCCTGGAACACATTGACAGGCAGGATGGAGCTGAATGCGCTTCAGGAGTGGTTTGACAAGTGTCTGCAGATGTTTTGATGTTTTTGCACCCATGAAAGTGCCACTATTGGAATCTGTTATAATGAGGTAAATTCAAGCTGACCAGTGGCGCTCTTTTCTGTCAACAAGGAGACAACAAACAGCTGTCTTTCACACCCACGCTGGATGAATGACACTCAAAGCTTTTTTTCTTTTTTTTTTTGGTGAAGTCTTACTTTAATGAGCCGATCTGAACCCGCAGAAGGAGCGTGAGTGCATTTTCAAACCACTTTTTCACTCTAAAGGTTCAAAAGTCCAAGTGTTTTGATCTATTTGAAGGCTGGTGCAAAGTTAGCTGTATTATATACGTGTATATTCCAGCTCCATATTTTTATTTTTGGACATGGCTTTGCATGATTCAGATTTCAAAATAATCCTCATTTATCTTACACTGGGCCATGGTGTAGACCCTCAAGCTGTTTTAGCTCCCTTTAAGCCAACTTTCGTCTGATGTAAACAATTAACAGAAGGTTTGAACAGCAGGTGGGTGGGGCATCTGTGAGCTAGAGCTGTATCGCCTGAGCTGATTGTATGAAAGATGTCACTGACATCATACAACACCAAGATCAGAAAAAAACTGTGTGAATCATGTGAACTTTTAAGGTTTAATATGAGCATTGCATTATGAATGATGCCTATAAATGTAGCATGGAAGTGGAAGTGTATGCATTATATGATTTTGTATGCTTTAGCAGGAGCTTATCCAAGACAAGTTACTTTTTTTTCCACTCACAGGAGACATGGAGGTAGAGTACGATCCTGTCAAAGCCCAGAGCGTTGTTTGCTGTAGCAGAAACTTGGTAGATGCCAACTTTACTGTAGATATGCTTGACCCCGTCGTCGATGGAGCTTATATTCACATAGGATATAGCGGTTCCATCACCAAAGTCCACTGTTATACTTGTCATGGAGCCAAGACCCTTGCAAAAGAAAAGAAAATACTGTCACTCACGCTGTAACCTTGGTTGTTTGTCAGCATTCTTGCTGACACACAACCGTGTGCTTTTTCTCTAATATCTACTGGAATGAGGTCATGCTGTAAATCATGTCACAGCATATTTATTTGATGTGCTGCTGCTCGGTCCTCTGTGATATGTTCATGACAGCATCTTGGTATACAGTACACCAATAAAAGAGCATGCACCCTAAAAGCTTCACCCTATAATGTAAAGTACATGGGTTTTTTTTTTCTTAAGTGAACTCAGCACCTCTTCCAGAAACACCAAGAAGGTGACATTCTTTCCCAAAGTTGCTACCAGCGTTCCCTCATTGGTGAAGAGCTGGAGGCCCTTGGGAGCCTGACTGGGACACTTTTGTCGTCTGGGGCTGTACTTTAACAGGTTTCCCTCGGTGCAGTTGTTAGACAAAGCTCTGTGATATCTAGAATTCGTAAAAGAAAAGAGAGGACTTCTAAAATAAAGGACTGTCAGACACGGCATGAGCATAAAAGCAGGCACAACCCATGTAGACAGTGGATACGACTGTTTGTCATATTTAACTGCTGTATTAGGTGAGTTTAATTAGCCTGTTATGAATAGATATTAATGCAAACAGATTTATTACTGGATATTTTTTTAATCATATTTCCCACATATGTTGGCTGGTTTAGTCTTGTTTAATGACTAGTTTTTAAGCAGCATGTGACGTGATGCTCAGTGTGGTGGGAAGCCTGTGCTATACAGCTGGCTTATTTTGGCTGACAGTTAAATAGTGGCAATAAATATAAGCAAGCCTCGCTCTTAATCTGAAGTAAGAAAATCAGAGGTTTGATCTTTTTAATTACCTAAACTCCACAAACGTCTCTTTCAAGCATGTTTTCCATCTGTTTTTAACCTTGGAAATTACATTGTATGAAAACTACTATTTTAACACAACAACTGGTGATTCATGAAGGCTGATTTGAAACTAACTAAAAACATTTGTGCATCTGCTGCTTGTTTTTCTGGCATCATTTCAATCTGGTTCTACCAGAAAGCTCATCCTGTGAAAACTGCCACCAAGTGCTAGCTCGGTGGGGGATATTTGATCTCTCTACTATTGATGGTCTTTACTGTGCAATGTAAACTGCAATGACAAATAAAACTGAATTAAATCAAAAACATAATGAACAAGTGACTCAAGCATACCCTGTGGTGTTGAGAAAGCTGTCCCCTGTGATGCAGTCTCTAGATGTTGCTGAATGAACAAACCAGAAAGCTGGAGCACAGGTGCCATCGATCTGCCTCTCGAACCCATAGTCGCTGTTTCAGTAGGGAAAAAGACACTATTATCAAGATTACGGATTGTTTATTTATATATTAAAAAAATACCCAAACCCCACACCAAAAAAAAAAAAAAAAAAAAAATCAATAACTACATGCATCCTTCAAACAGAAATGTTCTGGGCTAGAGAAAAGTCCCCACAGCAAAGCAGTATTTGAAGTTTTGATGTTTTTGGGGGGGTTGCATCAAATTTCTGAGGCAGCAAAAGCATTGTCTGTGTTAACACAAACACACAATTATAATACCTCTGCAAAGTATTCATCAGTAAGACTGATCTGTCAGAAATCTTTCATCATGATCAGGGAAACACTCTCTCAGGAGCCAGAAGTCATCTAGTAATAAAGTGGTGTTAAGCTTGTGTTATATTAGTTTGTGCTGCTCAATCAGCACCGGTTAGATGAGAAAGATAAAAGAAAGGATGAGACAGTCTGAAGTGATAAACAAGTATCGAAGCAATACTTGTTAGACATACAGAAGTAGCTAATAATAGAGTCTAGAGTGAACCACTACTGCTATTCATTATGGAAATCTATTCAAGGGCACTTGAATCATGCAGCAATGAACCTGCTTTCATGTGATTGCGAAGGCTGGGCACCCACATTTTTCTTTATCTCGTGATCATGTGGTAACGGACTGGTGTTTAAACTTTTTATAATTGAGATTTTTCATACTTTTGCGATGCATATTATCATAAATATAAGTTTGGGTAACACCGTGTGGTAAAAGTGACATGATAAATGAACTGCACAATATACTAGGAAGCAGAAAAACATCTGTGTTCGTGAAACTTTTTTTTATTATTATTATTACCAAGTTATGTCCTAAATTTACAAAAGAACATGACTGAAATAGGAATAACAAGTAGTGAATTATAAAATAGATCTTTTCAAATACTGTTCTTGTTGTGCCTTAGGTTTACTTCACAGACTCTGCCTCTGGAGATTGATAAAGTGTTGTGCATTGGATTTAATGAAGTGAAAAGAGTGTAGCTGCAGAGAAGGGAACTCACCACTCAAAATCCGCCTCTGTGCACAGGCAGGAATCTGACATCTGGGAAATATACTGATCTCTGGCCTTGACACATCGAACGTTTGCTTTCAGTTTTTGGAAGATTCTCTTCATTCCCATGATGCACACTTCACCCTGTGATTAATAATGCATCATAAACATTTCAGAAATTCTTTTTTTTGTTTCTTTTTTACCATCTTGCTTTTATTGTGCAGCTAAATCAAAGTGATTCTCTTGGCTTTAATCAATGGATGAATCTTCGCGTTATCATTAGTCAAATAGCAGAAAGACCGCCTTACCTCATTGTGCAACTGCCACGTCAGATAGTCGTCAGATGTGCACCGCTGTTGGAAAATGGACCGGAAGTCGATCTTGACGAGTTGCCACTCAGATCGATGACTGAAGTGACCGAATATTCTACACAAAAAAGTCAGAAAAGCAAGAAAATTAATCAAATGCGGGGTAGATTTGAGAAGAAATATGTGAAAAACCTGTAACTCCACTGATAATAATAATAATAATAATAATAATAATAATAACAATACACTGACTCTAACCCATGTTCTGCAGGAGCAGAGAAACCCTTCTTCTACATCTTGGCTGACGAAACCCAAAATCCATATCAAATAAAATCAAGAATATTGTGAACTCTTCTAAGTCTTCATCTGGGTAAAATATAATTAGCAAGGATGGTAATTAACTAAAATGAAACACATTGAGTCTTCATGGTTCCTTCAAATCTTACGTCATTATAAGGGTGTCCTCTCCAGGCTCCCCCAGCACCCCATCAACATAGAGCGGAGAGGAGGTGAAGCTATATTTGTCCCAGTTTCTGCCCTCATCAAAACTCAGCCTGAGGGAGAGAACAATGGTTGGATCACAGACAGACCAGCCACAAATAGAGCTGAATTCTGTATGAAAAGCATCAGAGGGGAAGCAACCCCCCCCCCCCCCCCCCAACTCCCTTGTTTTGAAGATTGAATACAGTCTCTAAAAAGATGTGGTGCGTCCTTGGAGAGCCTTACCATATGTGTCTAATTGGCAGAGGTGTGTGTCGGATGGCCACCAGAGATCCTCCTTGATTCAGGAAAAACACACTGTACTCTTCCTGAAAAACCTGCAGACATAATCAGCTCCACTTCATAACTCCAGAGAAAAATTCAAGTCTGCACAAAGTACAAGAACATGCATGTTCACACCTATACAACGAACAAGCAGGAACACACAAGAGTCTCAGCTGTGTGAATAAAGGAAAGCGTCAAGCGAGCGTTGCTCTTATTGTTGATATTTTTTTCAGACTTAAGCCAATGGCAAAAAGTCTAAATGCTCCTTTTGTTTTATTTGTTTTAAAGATCAGATATGCACAAGGCTGGCTGTCAAACTTCACGCCTTTGTTTTTTTTGTTTTGTAGGGTTTTTTTTTGAAAATGTGACTGCAGCAACAGCAGCTGAAAACTGAGGAATAAAAGTTGGCAATGAAAGCTCAGATTCCCTGTTTTGTTCTCTCTTCTTCTTTGTTCAGATAATAGCTCACTAAAGTCATATGTTTTAAAACTTTTGTTCCGTATTACACTCAGTGAATAGTCATGGGGAAGACGTCACTGGTTTCTTGAATGGATAAAAAGACTCAAAAGGAAAACCTGATTATACTCAACAGAGTAATACATTCAGAAAGCACTACCTATCGAGATGAAGACATTGTACAGGTACTAATATCACAAAATGTACCCATAGCCCTAATCTAACAGTTAATGTAATGTACCTCTCTCCAGGTGTTCCCAGCATCAGATGTGATGAAGATGCTGACATTAGCGTTGGTCAGCTCAGGTCCGACCACGCCTGAATACAAAAGATTTTTAATCTCAATTATTTTAAGCATGTCACGTTTTCAGATCCGATCGTTAATTCAGAACCAACAAAAAAGTGCTTTTGTTAGTCGTTCCACTAAAGAACATGCAACAGATGTGCAGGACAAACAGATTTCCTTTTATATTCTAAATTGTTGTCAGCTAAGAAAGACAGAGCTGGAATTGCATCTAAAAAAAAAACAGATGTGACTGTGTGCTGAAGGATGTGAGCAAAGACCAGCATTAAGGCAGAGCGTAAACAACAGTATGGATGTGCAAAATAATCAAATATCGTCTCACCTGATGCTATTATGATTCCTGGAGCTGAGTCTTTGCTGACAATGTTTCCCGAGGTGTAAGGATTCTCTGATACGTGAAGGTGCAGGTGCAACGAACAGTATGGCTGCGAAACGCGAAGGACATTAGTTTTCCAAATCAAAATGAAACGTTAATATAGATCAGATCTATGCGCAGGAGATGATGTGAAGATTTGATTGTTATATACATGAGTAACTCAAAGCCCATATTTGGGCTTTTCTCTGTTGTAAAAAGACACAATAAGCATCTAGAGAGAGTGCGTACATACATGTTTGACTTCATCTAAGTTCTGTGCCAGGAACTGAGCAACACATAAGACGAAAATATGAACCTAGTACTCAGAGCAGTCTGGAGCCTGAGCTTTGGCTCATAGGGATTACATTTACACGTTTGAGTATGACTTAAAATAAGGAAAGGTATGGTATGTTCCCTTTACTTGTAGTAATATGTATTGAATATAAATGAACACTGGAAGGTAAACCTAATTATAACAGGTCTCTTCACTTACTGCCACATTCAGAACTGCGTTGCTATGGCACATAGTTATCAGCAGACTTTGACCATGGTCTAGCATGATTCACTGCGGTATTTTTGCAAGCAGATAATGGAAATCCAAATAACCAAATGTACCTCTTGTCAGTGGCCCACTTACTTGTTCACAATAGACCTTGTTTCCTTGGAGATCGGTTGCTGGAGCCTGAAGAAGACGCCAGTCTCTCCCCTTGTTGTATGTGATATAAGTTTTCACTTGGTTCTCGACAACTTTATTTGACAGGAACACCCCTTTAATCCCGGCAACCTGAGAACATGAGAGAAGGAGAGCAGTGGGGGGAAAAGTAACAAAAAAGGGAGGAAAAAAATAACCGTAAATTATTCAAACTTAAGTAAAGCTGAAGACCTAGTTTGGAAAGGAAGAGATGTCTGAAAGTGATAGTTTTTCCTGACATGGAGCACTATTTTGGACCATCTGTAGGACTCTGCAAAATCAAAACAACATATGGCACAGCCCTGAGATATGTCTTCTTCTTTGTATTTATGTGCAGAGAGATGCAGACTCTCACCTGCAGCTATCACTTGAGCTCACATTTCTCTTTCATTTCCACAAATCTTTGTCAAAGTATGAATGACCATTTAATATCTTCTACTGGTCACTGCAGCTAAGTGTTTCTGGGCAGAGAGCAGCATAACTACTGCTGATGGCTATCTTAGCTTTCAACAACATGATGCTTTTACTGCTGGCTAAGGATGAGGATAATCTAGGCTGATGTATACATGTGCAGCTGCTGCAACCTCGTAGTAGATCTGTCAGCACAGATATAATATGTTCAGGGCACTAGTTAAAGCCAGTATTCTGCACTGTGCCAATGCACCATCACTGACTGTGTTTTCGAAATGTGTATATGAATGATACCTTATCTAATGACTAAACCTGTTAAATGTTTTCTTGTGAAACTGTAATGTTGCATGAAAAAGATGATAAAGCAGCCATAAAGTAGATATGAGAGAAGCACCCAGATGCTGCAGAATGAATGCAGTGTAACATCTGTTTCATTATAGAAGGGGCATCTAAAACATCTCAGTGCACTTAAGGAAAACACAGCAGAAAATCCACAAGAACTCTTATGAAAGTTTTTGTCCATCTGTTGGTGCTTTACTTGTCAGAGTCTGTTATGTTGCTCAAGAAAGATCCCAAACCAGTGATTTGACTTTTGTATGGTACTCTTAGAGACACATAGTGTCTCCGTTAGCTCTCCCCATGTTGCCTTCAGAGTCCTCTTATAGTCAACAGTTTCAGTATATGGGTAAAAAAAATTGATTATTCATCTAAAAAAAATTCATTCCTAAGCAGCATCAATTTAATGTTATTTCATGTAATTTTTTATCATTTTTTAAGGACACAAATACAGTCCCAAATTAGAAAACAAATTAAAGAAATCTAACTCGGTAAATATCCGACATTTTGACTTGATGAATGTGATGAAAGTTTGTGACTTTTTGACTTTCTGTCAAGCAAACCCTCTGTTGGGGCAAGAAACCACATTTGGTAACTTAAATAGACGTTAAAACTGGCTTCACTGTGAGGTTGTGGAACCATATAAACGTCTCCCAGTCAGTCAGCAAACATCAGGCTAATGTATGTGACACATAGTGATAAAAATGCATTTGAATGCAATGCTCATTAATGCATCCAATCAGCAGTGGCTGGGAGTATTTCAGACTTTAGTCTTCTACATTATGTATTTCAATAGTTGTTCTAAATGTTGAGATAGGTGTTGTCTCTAGAAATTAGTGGAATTTATGGCTAAAAGTGGTGGCACTATATTATGTTAATATTTCCATAAGTCCACTTTGAGACATACACCAGATGCATCTAGAGAGCCATATTTGTGTTATTAAAAAAACTCTTATAAATATAGGATAGTAGTAGTGAATAATACACTGAATGTTGCCACAAGTTCCTATAACATCATACAGCAATCCAGTGAGACATTTATCCCACTTTTAGTCATTTTCAAGCTGTGAAATGTGTGATTTTGTTTTTTTGATACCCTTATAGTATTTTTATTATACTTCAGTTACATAGTGTTATTATATTTTATTACTGCTAAAATTGATTTAGTAATTCAATGTTTATGAAATATTTAGTTTTCCTTGATTTTCACATGGTTTCACCATGCTATTTATTTTTTTGTTTGTAGTAGAGATATACTTCACTGCTACTGTTTTTCTTCAAAGTGGGCTCAGTATTGACTCAAAAAAATACTGTTTTTTCACTTGAAGTATTCTGTTCGGGCACAACCTGTATTTGTGTGTATACGCATGCTCAGTTCAGTGTATGAACTCAAATGAACTTAGACCTTTGAAGAAAAGTATATATTTTTAGCCACATTTTGCAAATGTTGCCACCTTACAGCAGCCTGTGCCTGTGACTGGACAAGACTCCAGTCAAGAAAATGTTCAGAAAATAAAACGAGGAACCATATATGATACCTTCATTTACCTTAATTTGGAACATAAAATTAAAACCATATGCTCCAATAACACTCTGGGGTTAACATTTTGAAGGAGCTCAATTAGTGCTCCATAAAGAATTCTTAAGTAGTAATGCATTAATGTCAACACACACAGACAGACAGAATATAATAAATATATGAAATATATAAAAGGAGAAACTACAAAAAAAGCCACTGCCCTAATATTACAAAACCATGTAGTCAGATAAAAGCACCACCCCTGCAGCACATTCACTGCCTACCTCATAGAGGTCTATCATTATATTTCCCTCGGGACCTCCACTGCTCACAACGTCCTCCAGCATCAGGGTGAAGAATAGCCCTCTGGACTCAGACATGTACAGGTTGTAGGAATCATTCTGGTGCCAGTCCTGAATCGCTGCCACCACCTGGTTATCGTCTGTGCTGATTATCTGTAAGTCCTAAATAAGCAGAATTCATGAGTGGATGCCTCTGTGTGGATTACTTAACTACTCATTTGCCAATATGTTTCTTAGGAAATGGCTTAAAGAACAAGTAAGTGTAAATCCGCTTAGCGATGTGCACAAAGCTGCGAGCTAACAATTTGTCACTTCTTGACATCACTCAGTCTGGGTCTGTAGCAATTAGACCTAAGGCATTTCACGCTGTGCACTAAAAATGAAGCCAAGCTCCTTTTAATTTTACTGAATCTCTTATCCAGCATGGTGCACAAGATGTGCCCTTCCCAGAAAAAATGGTCACAGAATACAAGGCAGGATGGATAGATTTATTGAAACAACACTGCAGGAACTAAATCTCTCCTGTTGTTCTAACACAGTCTCTCAAACTGCTAAGCCACCCTGCTGTGCTTGCAGTAAATGGAAGTCAGTGCATTTTTGTGCAGATGCTAAATTGACATTTTCTGCTTCAGAACATTTTGGGGAGCCCTCGGGAACTCCAGATTTGCTTTAAGTAAATGTAATTTAGGCGAAGTAGATATAGATGAGAAAACTGAAAATCAGTGCAATGCTATTAAATAAACAGAGACATAATTATGCAATCCTATATCATTTTTCAGGAGATTAAAGCACAGAAAACAATTTAATGGATCCGTCAGTAAATAATACTGGAAGCAAACTTGATGAAAGTATTTGGAAATAATCACCCAACTAAAACTTATAATCATAGAACAAAATATCCCAGAGGAATAAATGTTTCATAGTTAAATTAATGTTACTTGTTCTTCTCAATCAAACACTGCATCCTTTCCAGTTACCTTACCTTTGGCAGAGTGTACTTGGGAAGCTTCATCGGGTAGAAAGCATTTCTTTTATAGGACACATAATGGACAGACTGGCCACCTACTGGCACCTACAAAAGCAGAATAGAGTACATTTATCCATAGTAAACATCCATAAACATAAATGAAGACACTAACTGCCCGAAGCTCGGGTCAAATAATTTATGCAGCCATCAAAACTCTGGGTTTGTTGCTAATTAGGCTGTTGTGCATCATGCCAGAGTGGCATTGTAGTAATACACAACGCTGCAATTTAATTTTTACCCCATCCCTTCACAGGATAATGGCCCCTTTTAGTTAATGAAAAACATGACTGTACATTAAAACGAGAGTGAACACATTGGTTTTACAGCATTTAATTGTCTTTTAATGAAACCAGACCTCACAATAAAAACCCACCTGGATAAAAACGTATTCATCCTGAACCACAAGGGAATCAGGGATGATAAACCCAGGAAAAGGTTTGCTCTTGTTTCCATCAGAGCAATTCTGAAGTTTACAAGTTATGTACTGCGATCCTGTGGGTAAGCAAGAAATTAGTGCTAAAAAGACAACATAATACAGGAACAAACAACCTTCTGTAGCCCACAGTCAAAGCTTAGCAGTGCCTATGCTCATAGTATTAAGTGAAGCATAGAAGCAAAAATTTGGAAGCCAATATTCTTACTAATAGATAAAGTAGAGAGAGCTGTCCCAGTTTGTTAACATCAGCCAAATGAAGTACTCTCTACAGAGATAGGGCATTAACACACAAGGCCCTTATGGAAGTGCCCCCCTCTCTACATTGTGGCCAAGAAAGTCGAGCCGAGTGCGCCAAGTCACAGCCCAGCCCTTCAAAAATGAATAAGCTCGACTGTATGAAGACTTCATGTAGCCAGATGGGAAGAAGAATTTCAGCACTGACTACTTTCTTTGTTTCTCACTATAATAATAATATACTTAAATGAAATTATTCATATATATTTATTATATTAAAAAAAACATTGTTAAACTAAATTGTGATAAATCAATTTTTTTTTCTGTGTTGCCAAGGTAACATGTTGTTATTACTCACGCCCATCAGAGACGCTGATCTCCAGATGAATCATTCCTTGTTCTTTGTCCAAGCCCAGTCTGGACCTGTAACATCATGATAAACATTACTTTTTGTTTTATAATCAGTGTCTGTCCCGTGACCCTTAAGAAAAGTGAACGTTTCACATTGTCTGAAGAATTCCTCATTTATTTCTTACTCTGAAGCACATATAAGAGCTACAGGCTGCCTAAAAGCCCACTTTCGTCTGATGTATGGGCTTTGCTGAAGCCTCCTCATGAAAAAGGTGATATTAGCTCTGGGCTCACTGAGCCCCACCTCTTCTCTATAAGCCTACTGTGCTCTGACTGGCCAGCTTTCCGGTGCCTGTAGTGAGTTACCATCCTTTGCTTGTGAGCACTGCCTCCTCCTGTTCCTGGTGAGGAGATTCCAAGAGCAAAATGTAAAAACAGAGATGAACACAAATGTCTTGTTCTTAACTACAAATGGCAATTTCTCCAATCTATTCTCACATGTTCAAATTCAGTCTGGTATATGAGAAGATCTGCAGCAACAAGGACAGCAGCAGGGCATCTATGCTTCAAAACAGACTGGTTAAGCTGATTACCAGCTGACTGTATGATATAACACTGAAGTTTCAATCACAAGCAATATATGGAGAAATCTATATAAAAGAAATCTGTGATAAGCTTACTTAATCTCTATGAAGATGCAGGAAAAAATGTTCATGTCAGGTTTTTTGATTAATCATATTTGATTCTTGCTCTGACATGAATATTGAAAAGTTGTAAATAACAATGTACATTGTTTAGAAGGTTTACAACCTCCAGGCTAGAAAAATGAATCCAACACAAAAGTGTTTAAAAACTACCGAGGCCACTTGAAGCGAGTCAGTCCCCACAGACTGCTATAGCAAAATGGCCAACTTAGAAGCAATAAAAACCTTGTTTACAGCCTGGCACAGAAAATACATAATACACTGTTTTTTGTCTTTAGAGGTAGTCTCCTCCATCATAACAAATATATACTGGGTCTTTATAACTCATCCTTCTGGATTCTGGACGTGGCTGCTTTGACTGACGTGTGCTGATGCAGCCTGCTGAACACTATATCTGCCTGCTTGGCCTCATCTCCACTAATTCAAGTCACAGACTCAAGCCCTCCACTGTCTGTTGCTAGTGTCTTCTGGAGCATTTTCATGAAATAACCTGACTGACATTATGGCTGTGGTACAGCTTGTGCAAGAAGGTTTAGAAATTTGCCCTTTAGTGTTAAAGAGTTAAATTCTGGTATTTTACTAGTGTGCTACAAAACAAATTAGCAGGTACACATGTCTGTCCAGTAAGTTTGTGGTGGCGGTTTGTTAAACTTTTGCTTTCTTCTCTAAATCTGGTCTCTTCTGGGTCCAAAAACTAACGCGGCAGCAGCCAAAATGAGGCTTCAAAACACAGAGCACAGAAAACAATGACATGCTGGGTACATCTATCTTTTATACACACATATGTGTATTTGGAAACTCCACGCTGCCAAACAGATGTGATATTGCTCCAAAGCACCTGAAGCTGCCCAGGCTTCCAGTTGGCCAATCAGAAGACAACAGGCTGTCTGAGATGAAGGACTTAAAGAGTTCAGAAGTAATATCAGCTTTTATATTATTTATATTTTATCAGATTTTTTTGGTGTGATTCCTCCAAAGCTACTACAATACAGACTGACAATAAAATATAAAGCAGCAAGCATTACACTGCATGCGCCTTTAAGTTATGTATTAAACAGTTATTCCCAGTTATTCCCAGTAGTTCCAAAATCAAGAAGTTGTTACATTTAAATTGGAGTATTACTATTTTTTGTCACCACTAGTGCTGATAGTTGCTGCATATGTTTCATGGTTTTTTTCATAAACTGCATGAGAACAACTAATGCTAACTGAGAAATAACTTATTTACATATAAATATAATTGTACTGACTTGCATACATTTGCAAAGGATTAAAAGTTAGTTTAACTTAAAGAACAGGCAGAATTTTTTTTTCATTTTTATTTTATCCCCTTAATAAATTATTTTGGGACTCCTGAAGCCCTAAATTAGGCTTTCATTGTAGGTCCCCCAATTTTAACATTCAGTGTTTTGTATCAAGTAGCTTAGTAAAATAGCGAGACAAAAACTGAATATATTTGAATAAAGTTGAGCCTTGTACATAATCAGGCTGTAACAGAAACAAAGAAAACTGAGAAAACTCCTTAGTAAGCGCATTGAGCTCACAGTAATTGGTGGGGCTTTTTAATGCTCTTAGAAGAGCAATATTTGTCTTAGATTAGTTGGTTGTCATTTAAATTTCATTAGTGGTCATGAGAAATAAGAGAAGGAGCAGTGGCGATTTTTAGGGTTTCATTTTCCAGGAGCAACAACATAGCAACCATAACTACAGACCTGATGGGTCGTTTGGCCTGGACCACTCGTTATCTGTAAAGTATACTTAGCTATCTTATTCACTTTCACTACAGATTCTTCACGGTAGCGGTTAAGTGAAGAGTGACTGGAGTGACCACTTCTTGTATTAATAGCAGCTGTTGTGACAGAAGATGGGTTTTCTTCTCATTTTCCATACTGTGTCTGAACTACAATATAAAAAGCTCCAATCCTGCTTCCCTCAGCACTCTGTAATTGCCTCACAGCTCCATCTCTTTTAATGGACTTTCTGTCAAATACTTCATCCAATTCTATCAGTGAACAGCAGCACTTGGTCTTAAATAACCCCTGCAATGTTACACTATGTTCCCCAATAACTAACGCCTTTTGGTAGCATTTTACAGCAAGGACGCAAGACCTTTCAGGAATTCATAGACCGCTTTGTGGTTGAGTAAACACATTTGATTAAAATATTTGATTAAAACCTTCAGAACTATAAGTAACATACCAGAATTAATAGTATCTAACGCAACAATTTAGGGAATTTTAATGGCAAAGATTTGTGAATTATCAAATTATGTTAATGTCTTCATCATGGTGTAGGATGGGCTAAAGAAATTGAAGTAATGGCATTGAGCGATTTTGGTTGAATTCCAAATGTTATAATTACATATCAGAGCTTTCATTCTTCGTATCTTTAGCCTGGCCTTTCCGATAAAGAGGCAGCCTTGTCCTTCTTTAACACAGCAAAGCAAATGATAAATAGCAGCAGAAAATAAATCATATTCAACTTTTCATATCAGTATGCAAGAGGTCATGAATTCACGATAAGTGTTAACATATGCTTTTGTAAATCATCTTAAACTGAGCAGTGTGGGATGCTTTTTTCTTGCATATTTGGGTTTATGTATTTCCTTAAAGACAAAAGGATGTGCTTACACATTTGAGCACTGTAAATTAGATTTTTGATTAATCCTTTGGCATCACTCACTGTTCCAGATGATGGGGGGAAAAAAATCAAACATATCTTTAAAACTGGGATTTGTTGCATTGACGCTTCTGTGTTAGTGAGGTGAATTCTTTATTTGGTTTTTGGTTTTTATTTTTTAAAACAAACAACTGTTATGAGTGATTTTCACACCAAACATTTGGTGATTTGTGAAGAAAGACCATCTGCTGATGTCTTGTACAAACCTAAATTATGAACACATTCTCTGCTGAAGAGTAGCTGCAGTCTCATGTAAGAAAGAATTTGAAAGTCAAACATGTGTACTTATATACTAATCTACTGTGCAAAAATGTTCAGCTGCCCCTCATTTCTTTATATTTTACTAGGGGATGTGGAACAGGTGCAGTAAACATACATGGATCTACAGTGTAAAAGGTAAACTGTCTAAAAACACATTTCTAACAAGCTTGAAAGTCAATATTTGGTAGGATTACATTCACCACAGCCTGAACCCTCTTAGGCAAGCTATCTTGTAATGTTTTTGAATAGTTTTCCATGCTTATTGAAGGACATTTAAAGCTTTTCTTTGAATATTGGCTGTTTTTTGGCTGGATCTGGGGAGGCCACTCATAACTGACTGTGTTTCACTGTGTGTTTGGGATCATTTTAATGCTGACAAATTAAGCTGTTGTCAGTCAGATGCTTTCTAGATCATAGATTCTGCATTTCATCATTTTTTAATGTCTAATGGGAGAGGGCCCACCCACATCTACAATGAGCCCATTCTGACTGCCCATAAGAATATTGTTTTTAATTTTTAATGATCAGAATAACGTATTTAAATGCACAAAAGGCTAAATGTGAATTCTATGAAAACACTGATAATTGTGTACATACAGTGAGGATAAACTTGCTTTCTTTCTTTTATTATATTATTTATTTAGTTACAATTTGAATGTCAGTATTTAAGAGAGTGAATACTCGATGATGGTCTTCACAATGGTGATAGATCAGATATTGTTTTCATACATTATGCATGTGCATGTATTCATTCGTAATAAACACAAGTGGTAGAATAGTATCAAATACATGCATTTTATGTGATTACAAGTTCCAGCCCAAATTAGTTTGGCCCATCCTTGCACTACACCTGTACACACTGCACACTACATCGAGATATGCAACTTTTCAGCTAATTTGGCAATCAACTTGGTGCAAACATACAATTTCATTTGTAAAACTGCTTTATGTTTGACATGTATCACATATTTAGCTCAAGAAATGGGAACTAATGTGTTTGAGAGAGGATTTAGTAACAAAGTGCCTAAAGATACAATATAAAATTGTTTATTTGTCAAGTTGACTGGTTCATCCCTTCAGTTAGTTTTTTGGTATCCTTAGATGATAATTAGGTCAGTGTTACGTAACATTTCTCTAAAAGTACTGGACTGAAAATGAGTGAAAAATAGCTTATAGTCTATAGGAAAATTATGAAAGACCTTGTACAGTACTGGTGTAGTTCATTATGTAGGTTACATGGAAAGATCCAGTCTACTTTATGTTTTACACATCATTATAAAGGGATTATAACCTACTCTTGTAGAAGGCTGGTTAATATAATGCTGTGTTTTAGCCCTGAACATGGGACAGGATTTCTGTGTTGGCAATAAAATGTTTTTGTGTGACAAGCTCCTTCACCACTGCAAATTGTATTTTTAGTGTATTTTAAGTCCTTGTGGGCTGGGAGTTTGACACAATAAATACCGAACTCACACACACACACAGTAAATCCTGTGGGCTTACTTCATGCAGCAGTTTTAGCTTATGAAGATTTTCCAACCTAGCTGCAAACTGAAGTACCTTTAACCCAAAGATGTCCATCGTTCTGCATTTAATTGTATTGACTAGAAAAAAACAAATTAGAAAGTTAACTATTTCTCCTGAACAACCATAAGCAATGAGGCTTGAGGATAAAAATATCAGCATCATTAAACAAGGCACTAAAATGCCTTTTTCATGACTTTCCCTGAATTCTACTTAGTCATTACCTCTTCCCTACAGATTTGTATTTACCATAATATTGTCAACATGATTTAAGACTAACAAAAACCTGCAGATCACTCCACTGTACGTCATTTCAAACTTCCTGATTAATATGGCTTTATTTATTTATTTATTTAGAGAAGAGTGTGAAGCCAGCTACTATAAAAACTGTCATAAATTTAACACATATCAGCGACCATAGTCCCTGTATCGGTTCCTAAGAGAAGCTCAAAAGCCCCAGGACACAACCTCAGTCCTGACTCTATGCATCAGGTACATGCATGCAAAAAAAGAAAGAAAGAAAGAAAGAAAGGAAACCAAAAAAAAAGAAAACCTGATGGATAATGTTCGGGTAAGCCCTGATTTGTAACATAATATGGTAATCCAAAAATATGCCAAAAATATTTCATGAGGAGACTGTATTCGGTGGATCAAATATTTATAAGTGTGTGTAAACTAGACACAGCGCATTATGTAAAAAATAAAAAGAACGACAAGCAAATATAAAATATTTATAAATACAAGCCAAGCTCTGCCTTCCTGGAAACCTTGCTTGGCATTTGCTATTTAAAGAAAAAGGCTTTAAGTTTAATTAATTTTTACCATTTCTGAAAGGACAAATGCAAACATGTTGTTTTTTCTATAACCCAAGG
Source organism: Haplochromis burtoni (assembly GCF_018398535.1). Lineage (NCBI taxonomy): Eukaryota > Metazoa > Chordata > Actinopteri > Cichliformes > Cichlidae > Haplochromis > Haplochromis burtoni. The sequence continues at coordinate 3,573,144 of NW_024582368.1, forward strand.
CACTTCCTACAAAGATCTTTATTAAAAAAAATGCTTTACATGGCACTTTTGAAAACAAAGCCACAAAGTGCGTTACAAGACAAAATAAAAATGGCAGGCCCGAGCTAAAACTTTAAAAAAAATGGCACACTTGAGACTCTAGATGTTAGGTTTAAATCTGACTTGATAACATTAATGTTTTGTTTTCTTTGTCATTACTGAAAACAAGCTGCTGACTGATCATTCCCCTCTGTACTACTGTTGTGAGCAGAGTGCTAAAAATGCACACAACTCAATTTACATATTTTGTGTGAAAATAATGCAGCATGTTTCTACCAGAATGACAAATGACTGGATGTTGATCTCACCAGTAGAATCTGTTGGGGACGACATTGTCATGCACAAGCTGCCATCTTCTTCCAAACTCAACGGAGACATAGAGCTGAAAAATGGGAAGGCATTAATCAAATGTCTACGGCATGAGGTACAGTATAAAGATGATTTTTTTCAGAATCTCCAAAAGGATTATTTCAAGATTTATGTCCAACTTTTTTCCAAGCAGCTGCCAAAACTTTAAATTTTGTGGCATTAAGATTTTTAGTTGTTTTTAAAAAAAAAATACAGCACTACTAAGTGCATGCTTTATGCGGAGATCCACCAGTTCATGTAAAAATGCAGTAACCCTTAGAAGCCAGATTTTAAAAATAAAACAGGGAATGGTGTATATCTACTGTGATGGCTTAAATAAGAGGGAAGTGATATACAAAGTGGTCTCTGAGTTAAAAACCACAGCGTCTTGTTCTTAAAGTAACACAGCAGGATTCCTACCTGACATCTTAAAATCCATCTTGTAGCTGTCATTGTAATTTTTCTCCATAAAGCCATTTTACTTGTGTTCAAGCAGTCCGAAAGCCTGTCATCTCTCCTTAATGACTGAGCAGCGTGCATCTTAAGCTCTCAGCCTTACAAGGATCGGCAATATCATTTTTGAGTTATCTAAGTACTTACAACTTTTAAAAGACATGACAGGCAATCAATAAATGTAAAATGAAACCCAGCTATAGCTGCGATAAAAGGAACAAGGAAAACCACTGAAATGTAGCTTTACAAAGACATACAGAATGACCTAAAGGCAAACGTCTCTGGAGCATCTTTATTTTGACCCATCTGTGGCTCTCAACTCAGCTTTCATCTTCCTCCCTGCATCATTTATCTCACTTCTCAGACCTTGACCGTTTTTCTCTCTGAAAATCAAGTCTTCCAATAGCAGGCTGGGAGTCCGAGTTTGATGCCTCTGGTTTTGAGTAAAGCAGACAGCAGGGTTCTCACACAGAGTAATGGAGGGTGTGTGTTTATGCTCGCTATTGTGTGTGAGTGAGTTTGTGCATTGTTTGGGCGTGTCTAACTTGTTAACTTTCCCCTGTGCTTTCTGAGGACACATCCATTCAGAGCTGTCTGTAGCTGCACCTTATGACCTGTTAAGGGCTGCAGAAGCGGCAGATATCTGTGCTTGTGAAGACCATGTTATGAGAGTTAACGTTGGCATTAAAATGAATGCATCTGGCCATCAAGGCAACCTATGTTCTGTATCATTTTATAGAGAGATTACTTGCAATGTGACCCCACGGTGACGTCAGTCTGGCAGAACATTCAAGTAAAAGTAACAAAAGAATAAAAAGCAGCAAGTAATCTGTATACAACAGCCCACATTCTCATATGGAGATGTTTTTCTGTCACATTTTCAGATTTTATTGCAACTATTTCATGCCATCTGACAGCTACACTCTACCTTTTGGTCATGACTGTAAGCCAGGATCCAGTCTTCCTGCTCGGGGTGAAAAAGCAAGCTGAGGATATCAAAGGCTAAGCTGTATTTTTGATAGGACGCCCCCTCGTCAAGGCTAATGAGCAAGCTGCTCTCCACTTCTGGGTCGGTCAGTAACATGATCTAAGACAAGACAAGACAAGAGACAGGGGAATCAGCAGCCCACCATGACAGCATCCATTCCACAGGGCTTAAAGAGTGCTTGTGCAACAGACGCAAGGCACAGACTCCTGCAGGGCTGTGTAGGGTAAAAATCATAATAACCCTGCTGACAGACTTATGAATCCACGTACACGACATGCACGTTCACACTTACCTTCATCTTGTTGTTTGGACTGACATACAAGTAGCTCAGTATGGTTTTTGTCCCGACTTTCTCATTGAGCTTTTCATACGTGGTCCCATAATCAGTTGACCTAAAATTCAATTACAGGACAAAGTAAATGGGTTTTGCTGGAGAGAAGAGAAGAACAGCGCAACACCTACTAGTTAAGATGCTGATGGTATCATTAAGCATTTCAGGGAAGCAGAAAATTACCACAGCAGAAGTCGTGAAGCAATTTGCTAAATGAATGGAGATTTTTTTAATTATTAAAATAAACAATAAATCCAGTGTTGCATGTGTGGCTGAGACATGATATTATTATTCCTTTTAATTAGTAGTGGTATTATAAGTGTTATTATTGTGTTATTATTGATGCTTACATTTAATTACCACTCTGTCGTGTTTTAGAAATCAAATGAAGGACATATTTGCCTGAAAGCTTAATAATGGGGTTTTGAAGTCATTTTTTCATCTCAAAACAAAGGCACTATTTCAGATATCATTTTGAATACCTATTATTTTCACCAAAATAGATATCGGTTTTAGGTGGTTGGTGACATTTCAGTAAAAAATAGCCGTTGCACTGCATAATACAAAAAAAACTTGTGGATTTAGGATATCTTAGAGGATAAACACCAGTATTTGATATCCTGGCAAGAGAATACACTGAAATGTTGCACAAAACTTCATGAATTAAGAATGATAATAACTAGGAAATCACTTTGTTTCTTCAGTTCTTGATGACTGTGTTAAACACCAACATAACATGCTGTATAGAAATGACATGTAACATGTCTGAATTGTTAAAATTCACTTCATTTGCTGATGATTAATTTATATTTCCCTAGGAACACTTGGAACAATATAGTGGAAAGAAAACTGAAAGAAAATGGCTGAAATTAAAAAAATATATTACGGTATCACTAAATTAAAGCAAAATAAAGCAGAGGATGTTTTGTAACAGGCAAATAAAAAAAGTAAATTTATAAGTATAAAGAGGGCAAGAAAAATGTATTTCCGGGCATGATAATTGTATATAAATGATGTTGGAAGGTTCATATGAAAACCACTTTTGGCTGCTCCATTATCCACAAAGGAGTCGCCACAGCGGGTAACTCCACATGTCAGATTTGGCAGATTTGTTACGACAGATGCCGTTCTTGACACAAGCCCAAACAGATCTATGTTCCCAAAGTTGAAAGGGATTGAACTTTCACTTGTTAGGCGAATATAAACAATGTAAAAATATGAAGGTCCAAAACTAAATATACATAAAACTTTACATAAATCAAAATCATTATACATACTGTGCATTACTTACTGTGTGGAGGTGTGGAGAAACACATTCAAAACAAGAGCTAATACAGTGCGTATGGTACAGGGGAAAAATACTACAGGACTTAAAAAGCAACCATAAACCAACCATGCAACTATTCATTAAACTACATGCCTTAAAATGTTACTATTCAGTCCATCTCAACACTGCACTGGTAATATACAAAGCACAAAATAATCTACCTCCAAACTGTATTCAAAGGTTAAATCAAATAGGTGTAACCATTGTGGAATAGGTATGACAAGGAATTAAGATTGTGTAGTTCTCTTTTTAAATTCCAAAAACCAGGTGATGAACAAATGTAAAACCTTATTACTATTGTCTGTGAAACATTCGCTTTTGTCCTTGTTTACCATTTGTTTCAAATGTATTATTTTTCATTTGGTTTTTGTTTCAATGAAATCGAGTTAGAAAAGCATTGCCATTTCAAATTTGCTCTGTATAAAGGATAGGCACGATAAGCTAAAGCTTCATCCTTCAACTATTCTGTCAGTAATTTGTGTTCCTCCCATTTAATTAAATTCTTTGTTGTCAACATTTATTTTAATGGGCACTTCTTTTAATAACAACAAAAATTTAAATGCTTGTCATAAATATGTGGAAATGGATAGATTCGGCATTTGATGACAAAGTGTAGACTTTACCAACTTCTATTACACGAAATTAAATCTTTCACCTTTTACTGACAGGAAAGTAACTTGCGTCACTGTGGACACAACAATGACATTAAGTTAATGATTCAGTGTTAATGCTTTTGTGCTGTTAAATGATCTCTCCAAGGGTCCAAACAGTGTGCAACTACATTAACATCAACATAACAGTAACATCAATGTGTCCTGCTGTATAACTACAGAGCGTAATATCAGAGAGGAGATCTTACCTCCATAAAGAACTCTCCGTTACTCTGCCAGAGTTAAAGTCGTAGTATTTTGTCAACATGAGAATCACCTAGAAAACAGATCAAACAGATTACCAGCTGTGAAGGTGTGTATCATCAGTTTTCAATAGCAGCCACAAAGTGTCAGATAGCGAACCAAAAGCCGCCCATGCATGTGTCTTTTAATCTCCCTGACAGACAATGCTTTATTAAAAACACAACAAAACCGTGATGCCTTGTCAACCCACTACCCCCGTACGCCATGAAGCCTTGTGCATATTCTCAAGGGAAAAAATCTGATCACATATGTATGATATACTGCGTTTTATATACCTATATATTGTTAAGACAGAGTAGAGGACCAAGAAATGCAACCACTGGTGAGCAATGACTAAATGAATAAATCAGTAAACACTATAATTTATTCTTGGCATAGAAAGGCAGACCTTAAAAATATATAGGACATCCATTCTGTAGAGAGTCATAAAAAATGTCACTTACATGTGTGGTTTACAGTTCACAGGGCTTTACCAAACACATAAAAACTACAGATTTCCTGCTGTCTTTCAAATTAATATTAATAAACGGCTTGCTGTGGGATATCATTTGCCTGCTTTTCTCAGAACGTATCAAACCTTAATCAAAGCCAGTGTGTTTGTATGAGCATGTAATTACTGATGCATGAAGGCGTGTTTACATGCTCTTTACTTGTTTGTTTTTTTACTTTTTTTTAGTGAAGAAACGGTTTTACATATAATTATATATATTTAGCAGAAACAAATGCAGAAATAAAAATAATGTCTGCTAAACAGTCATTGTGAGCTAATGAAGGGCACCACGTGAACAGCAGTTCACATGGTGCCCTTCATCCTTTACGCAAATTAACTGCTCAAGCAGTGCCCTTTGTGCACTAGGGAATCATAAAACCAGCAGCTCATATAACTCTCTCGGGAAGCCTTTTGAGGCATCTTGTTGAGCTTTTCACCGCTACCTTCTAATTATCAAGTGTTATGAGCATTTGGGGTGACATTCCCTATGATGACTAAGAACTTCATCATATTAACAGGAATTTTTAACTTTTTTTTATTAAACTTTTGCATATAAAAAGGCCAAACAGAACTCATTTTCCAGGTTAAAATCAAACAAATTCTTTTCATCTCTATTTGATAAATGTGCACTTTCAGGTGAATCATGTACCATATTTTCTGTAAAAAAAAAAAAAATAGTATTTTTCAAAACTAAATTATTCAATATGAAGTCAAATCAAGTTTGTTCTCTATATGCTTATAATTCCTAAATATACTGTAGATGCAAAGACGTGTCACAGCAAGCGAGCGAGACCATAATTAGGTTGAAACAACAAAATAAACAGAGAGATAGCAAAAGGTTTGGGAGAAAAGCAACTTCAGAGCATCTAACAAGTCAAGAGCACTCGAGGAGGTAAGCATATTATTGCCGAGGTTTACAATCAAGACCTGCCTTCAAAAATGGGCATACAGATGGTTTAGACAATCAAAGTGCAAACCACTGGTTACACTCAGGAACAGGAAGGCCAGATTGGATTTTCTGAGAAAACACCTAAAAGAGCAGGCACAGATCTGAAAAACATATTTGGACAAATGAAACCAAGATGAATTTGTACTAGAATGATGGGAAGAGAAAAGTATAGAGAAGGAGAGAACAGCAGCTCCTGTTCTGAAGCATACCACATTATTTGGTGGATCATGGTAATGTTATGGCATGGGCATATGAAACTGGACTGCTCGTGTTTGTTGATGTGACTGCTGATAGAAGCACCAAGATGAATCATGAAAAATAGTGCAAAACTGATCAGGTAGTGCTTCACAGTGCAAACGGATAATGACTTGTAGCATACTACAAAGCAACCCAAGAGTTTCTCAAGGCCATTTTTCAATAGCCGAGTCAGTCACCTGATCTCAACCCAGTAGAGAATGCTTTCAGTTATTATGTACAAAACAGACAGAGCCACAAACAAGCATTAACTGAAGGTGGCTGCAGTATAGGCCTGGCAGAGCATCTCAGAGGAGGAAACATAGCATTAGACAGGCAGTCATCCAGTCCCTGTTACTTGAGTCTGTGCAAATGGAAGACTAAGTATTCAAATGGCTGCGATTAGTTAACAAAAAATAAACAAATAAATCAAGCTAAAAATATGCATTTTGGTTACATATCAATTGTTTTAATTAAAATCCACTGTGGTTTACATATTTTTAAAAAACTACAAAATTCATGTACAGTAGTTATGTCCATCCATCCATCCATCTTCATCCGCTTTCTCCGGGGCCGGGTCGCGGGGGCAGCAGCCTAAGCAAAGAGGCCCAGACATCCCTCTCCCCAGCCACCTCCTCCAGCTTATCCGGGGGAATACCAAGGCGTTTCCAGGCCAGCCGAGAGATATAATCTCTCCAGCGTGTCCTGGGTCTGCCCCGGGGCCTCCTCCCGGTGGGACATGCCTGGAACACCTCACCCAGGAGGCGCACAGGGGGCATCCTTGTCAGATGCCCGAACCACCTCAGCTGGCTCCTTTCGATGTGGAGCAGCAGCTGCTCTACTCTGAGCCCCTCCCGGATGGCCGAACTTCTCACCCTATCTCTAAGGGAGAGGCCAGCCACCCTTCGGAGGAAGCTCATTTCTGCCGCTTGTATCCGCGATCTCGTTCTTTCGGTCACTACCCAGAGCTCGTGGCCATAGGTGAGGGTAGGGACGTAGATCGACCGGTAAATTGAGAGCTTCGCTTTTACACTCAGCTCCCTCTTCACCACGACGGACTGGTGCAGCGTCCGCATTACTGCAGCTGCAGCCCCAATCCGTCTGTCGATCTCCGCTCCCTTCTCCCATCACTCGCGAACAAGACCCCGAGATACTTGAACTCCTCCACTTGGGGCAGGAACTCATCCCCGACCCGGAGTGGGCACTCCACCCTTTTCCGGCTGAGAACCGTAGTTATGTTTTCAACAAATTCTGGACTTTTTTTCAAGTACATATTGTTATTGTTATTATTGTGTTATTATGCGATTGCAGTTTACTTTGGACATTATATGACTGGGGTTGAAATCAGTGATCATTTGCTTTGATTAGCTGTCTACAGATCAGTTAATATTTTATTACAATTACTCTGAGCTGAATGAAAGATCCTCTCAGAGATATCATATTTGCAATTACTGTATATAACCTCTAAACAGCAAATTTATGTTTCTCCAAGAGAAAACCCCATTATCTGATATATTATGAATATTACCAATAGCCCACTGCCTCTACCTAACACCACACCGTTAATGCAGTAAATTGTAAATTCACGGTTTTACTTTCTTTCCAGACTGTATTCCCCCTATGCATAGGCTGAGACAGAAAACTCTGACTCTGCTCTTACCTTGTGCTGAATGTATAAAAATTCTCTTTATGGGAGGTAGTTCTAAGATAATCCTCACAGCTTGTTATAACTTTGTGTCCAGACTGGCTTGCAGAGATTTATGGTCTTCCAATAAAATGGCCTTTATGCCTTCCAAAAGTCATAGCCTCATGGACACTGTCATACACAATAAAACAACCTGCAGCAGTCTGAAAATTAGGACAAATTACACTCCCACCCCCTCTTCTGTATGGCAATTAACTTTATGCATTTCCTTGGAAAGACTCCAGGATTACAGCAAAATGTCATGTGTATCTACCTTCCTGCTGGCTGGAAAAGAGTCCTGTATTCTGAGTGATGCTGAAAGTAAGGTGAAACTTGATGGCTGCAGTTAACACGTCAATAAAGTGATACAATATTCACTTTGTTGGCATGTCTGTGTCAGAAAGGTGCTTAACATGTCACAGAAGCTATTAAATTGCTTTTTCAAACCACCAGATGAAGGCTCTTCTTTTAATGAATACAACACATGGTAATTTATCCTCTGAAAATGGTAAAAGAATCTGTTTTAGCACATTTTTACCTTTCAATTTGAACAAAGGTGTCAGCTACCTGGGGGTAAAACAACTCTCTAACTCACTGTTTGGCTCATATTGTACTCTGGCTTTGGTTCAGTCCTTTCCCTTGTTTTAAAGGGGAGAGGGGGTGAATAAGAAACAAATGGTGAAGAATATTTTTTCCCATGGATATAATAGAAATGCACCTATAGATTAACAGATGGATAAATGAAAGAAAAAGAAACTGAAATGCTAGATCCTGAACGCAGCAGATCTTGATGTACTCAAGCCCTCACATTATAATAACTATTATTAAGTAACAGCAAATTGATCATAAATAAACCTAACAAACAACAAAATAAAAATGGTGAATAGCTGAATAGTAAACCAGCTTCAGCTTTACAATAACCATATAGATAATGTTACTGGACTCTATTTAGGTTTATGACTTATGCAGGTTGGTAGGTGGAATGGTTCATTTTGGTTTTTACCAGCTTTAAATAACAACAACAACTGTATACAACTGTATATAAGCACAACATCAGTGGCCTTGAGGTGACTGTTGTTGGTACAAATAAAACTGAATTGAATTGAATTATTTTTGAGTAACAGATAGACCACATAACCTCCTTGGAGGAGATAAAGAAGTATCAGCTCTATAGTCAATATTCAAACAATTCATGGTCATAAAACTGAATCTGTTGTTATAAATACTTTTACAACAGTGGCTGGATGCTGGAATCAGTTTTTAGGCCCACGTGGACCAAGACAGCCAAAATCAAAAATTGGATTTTTGCAGATAAACAAATCTTGCTTCTCATTCAGCAGTCGTAAAATCATTCACCAATCTGTCTGCACTTGACTATGGGGATATTGTTTACATGCAAGCTTCTTCATCTACCTTAAGTCCTCTTGATTGTGTGTATCACAGTGGGGATTGTTTTTTATATATTTTACATGAACAAGCTTAGAAAAGATAGCATCATTCTATGATTGTATTTACTGTCCTACTGTAAAAACTCCTTGCTTGCATATGCTCTTTAATTAAATTTAAACACTGGGATGTCCAATCCCAGGACTGCTAATAATTTTAACATTAGCTGGACTTCTTGTTCACATACTGCACTGGAAAAACTGAATTTAAATACTTTGCTGTCAATAAATGGAAAGAGCTGCAAAAAGCTAGGAAACTACATTCCCTGATTTAATAAAAACATTTTAAAAGGTTATATTTATTTATCTTGAACTAACCTTGCATTTGCTTTTCTTTATTTGTGAATGAATCACGCGTGATGTGTAAGGTGAGTGTCTAAATAACAGATTTAATAATAATAATCAAAACCTTTTGCAGAGTGCTTATCGAGATCGTGTACCACCAGACAAACCACGCATGTTTACACTGCAAATCAACCTCAACCTACTCCTGCAGCTAAGGTGTGGCACATAGGCTGCAGTAACTCCAGCATGTTTCCAAAGTGGATTACTTGACATCCAAGTGCAAGCAAATTGATTTTTCAACTCTTAATCCTTTGTAAATCTTAAACCTTGAAGGTAAATGGCCTGGGATGAATTTGATCATTATATAAGAATGAATGGAGGCTTAATGGTGACTTAAAGAGCTTAGGGTGAAGAGATTACTGGTGGGAAATGAAGGCGTTGTATGCGGAGGGGTAGGGGCGGTGTGGTGGTAGAAAGCAGTGTGAGGATTCGGTTACTGAAGGATGAACACTTGAGACAAATGAAATGAGCAACAGAGTGCACACTGCAATTCATTCCTACTCTAACCAACCCGCTGATCAGGCCTTATCAGCTGTTGGAATTAAGACGCCTCATCAATAAAACTGTCATCACATTTCGCCACAGCAATTAAACAGATGGATGATTCCATAAAAGCAGTTGTTACAGGAGTTACTCACTGGAATATTAATAATAAAGACAAATATTACACATCAAAAAGTGGTCACTGTCGAAGCCTTTTTCCCTGCTGCATGCTCAAATGTAACACATCCGCATCACAAGTAAGCATACGATCCGCCGTTAACACAAATACACAATTTAAGCAAATTTAATTACTGCATGTTGTCATAGGGCATCAAGATTTTGCGTAATGATGAAGCTTAAAGGTGTGACAACTGGTGGCACTGATTTTCACAAATAAGGCAAACTAATTGGGAGAAGAAATGTGAGAACACCTAGATATCCACACCACAGAGGTGATAACAATGTTAGAGTGCACGCTGTTTAAGAAATGAAAAAAAAAAAAACAAAGCTTAGCAAGCAAATTCAAAGCTCCCAGAGGAAGCACAGCAGAAATTATGAAACTTCACTTTATGAAATTACCACATTAAACAGCATCATTTAACACCTTCAAAAAAGAAAGCATTGTCTAATTTTATTAGGGTGTTTATTGCCCTACGACACACTGCACGGCAACAAAAGCCTGCAGGAGGGCATGCCGTCATACACTTCAATACCACCTGAGTGAGACACACAATGTACAGAGCCTTTTGTCTGCCACATCAATTTATATCATTTCATTAACAAAGGCAACATTTCCTCGTAGAGCAGATGTTGCGCTGGAGCTAGGTTGTTTGAAGTCAGGGCTGTTGGCTTTCCCATGGATTGCAGGTCACTGCAATCATAAATTATGAAGTAACTGCTCAACAGCACTTTGCACAACATAAACTATCCGTGTCCTGATGAGAATGATGTATAAATACAAGAAGGTGTTAATCGGAGTAAATGTGCTGCTTGGGAATTTAAGTAAAGGCTTTCTGACCGCTGCTTTAACAAGGATGCACATTTTACTTTCATTCTTGCAGAAATAAAGTTCATCTATGATGTGCCTGATGGCAGTACTGTGTTCCTCTGGCAGACAGAAAACATCAAATAATCAGCATTTTAAGTGCAGCTTCACATTACAGCTTCGGCTTTTGAGCAGAGCAGCAAGTATGTGACTTTATTGGACTTCTCTTGCCGAGACAACGGAACTGTGTCGAAGTAGAAGCTCGGTTGGCAAGTCATCTGAAACGGCTTCCTTACTCTTTCAGCTTACGCTCTCGCATTATTTGCTTCTTCACCATAAATGAACGCCCAGGCTAGTCCAGCAGCTGGGTTGCAGCAGCATGCTAAGCTTGTGAGTCAGTGTGCACGAGGAGGGGGTCTGATCAATGCAAGCAAGATTAGACAGCAAGTGGGTAGGTTTCCAACTCAGCCAAAAAGTTACGCCCGCTGTGCGAGGAGGATTTGTCTTTTTCTTTTTCTTTTTTTCAAAACTCCCCTTAAATCTTCAGCACTCACTTTGAAATTTGGAAGTGCTGAGTGAAAAGGTAAAAAATTGACAGTGTGTTGACAAACCTAAAAGCTCCCTGGACTCTTCAATATGTTTCCTCTGACGTAAATAAAGTAAAACAGCTGATCCTTCTGTTTGCCAAAATGCATCACTGTAAATCCAAAACGGAGAGCTCGAGTGAGCAAATCAAAGTTATGGTTTTGATTATAAGGCTTTTCTTGAAGCAGCCAGATGGTATATGAACAAGTAATGCAGGTGGCCACTGTAAAATGAAAGTGTTCTGAACCACAAAATGAGGTGCAAACTGAGCAATGGTCGACAAAAGAATATTGACAGCAGCAACCAACTGGCAGAGTGTTTGAGCTGGAGCACTGAGGCGCTGAGGCACACCAAGCAGCCGACAACTCAAATAGCACTTCAACAATATAGCGGTAATTTTAACATTAATTGTGAAGATATCTGTGCAAATGAATAGGCCAACTCTTTGCTTACCAACTGGTACTCCAATTATTCTGAAGCTTTAGCAGCTGCTCATGAAACAACACTGAGTCACAGTGGAAACAGCCAGAGCACACATAACAATAGCATGGACCTGCACAGCATAAGTTGTATTTAAGCAAACAAAAAGAAGTGCAAACAAAAAGATGTGTCTGTGACAAGAAAAAAAAGGAAAAAAATAACAAAGAAAGAGGTGAGATCTCATTATGCATTGTTCCCGGCAAATTAACTTTATCCTTGTCTAGAATAAGATCGTTACCTGATTTGAATTTGGAATTTCTGCTCTGTTAGACCACACTCGGTGCAGAAGAAAGGAAACCCAGGAGGGGAACGCAGCTTGCCAATAAAAAAAAACACACTCAGCAGGATTTCAAGGCGTAAGAGAACCTCACCACAGGAAGGCTTGGTGGCTCGGCAGAGCTGAACTCATCCTGCCAGTAGTTTCTGTGCAGTGCTGAGCTTTAAAAAATCAGTCTCTCTGTTTATCCATGCAGTACAGGCAGTACTACAGCCATAAATTGTCAGGAAAAATGAATTTGTTGTCTTCGGTTGTCTTATGCTAAGTCATGGTGTTGCGATTCCTATCATTATGTATTTCATGAATTTATTTATGTGTGTGATGTTTCCCTTCCCGAAATGTTACACCAAGCCCCTCGGGCTCCACATCCCAGCCAGGAGTGAGCAGAGCTGGTGGAGGTCCGTTCTGGCTGCGTCGGTCAGTGGGCTGTCTGAGGATGTCTGAGCATGTCAACAGGCTGTTTGCTGTTTGTGATGCTTTGCTGAAGAGACAGAATTTACATAGGTGAGATAAAATAGTGGAAAGGTGTTAATGACCGGACTAGTTTTTGAACCCAGCACAAATAAAAATGGCAGAACAGCAGCAATATGATCCAGATTAGAGTTTGCTGCAGAGAAAGCTGCACTTTTTTTGTAATTACTTCAATATGGCATTTGAAAGAAGTGGGACAGGAAATTGTGTCAAACTGATCAACAGGGAGATGTGAAGTCATAAATCCCTTTCACGTCACTGTTTATTCATTAAGATTTAATTTAGCATTGACTTATATGAGTATAGATTTAAAGAAAGAAAGAATGACAGCATTATTTTTGCTTTATTACATTTATTAATGATGAGCTAATTTTGGGTAAGGTCCAAAGACCGCTGAATTTTTTCTGACCCGTGTGCTCATTTTCTTAAAAAACATGGCATATTGTATGTTTGCTGTGCCTTTCCTGTCCTTTACATCAAACCAAAAATGCAAAATCTTGGTAAATATGATTATTTACTTTCCTTCCAACACTTTGCACGTCTCGCTTATTTTTGACTGTTTTTTCAGGTCCACACAACAGTTTTTTTTCACCATATACTGCTTATTTCATCCAATTTTATCCTGCATATTCCTGGTGCTGATACATTAGCATTTTCTTTGAGTAAGGCCAGCTTTGTACTGAAAATATCGCACTTTGGGCAAACACAGTATTCTCGCTGTGGCTCCGGGATGATGGTATATATGGGAAAACAGAGAAGAAGAGGCCTGGAAGTTAGAAAGGAAAGAGATATGACTTTCACGTTTTTCAGCACCCTCAAGATTTATTTGTTTGTTTGATTAGCATGAAGTTTCCAGCCTTAATTTTGATGTATTAATTTACATACCTCCATAGTGCTCTAACATCAACATTTTGCTTTTGATTCCTTAATTATCTTGGGAAATCACATCATTTTATTCACACTGGTAGTATGACTTAAACCACATAACCTCATCTTTAACTGATAATTTATCCTCAAAAAAAACAGGTGCTGGCAAACTTAAATATATCTGTAACCCTAAATCTTATCTTCCGTTTTCAGGTTTATGTAGTTGGGGTGCGGTAGACTCACGCTTTCCATGTAACAGCAGAGATTTATATACATATAAAAGTGAATTATAGGACAGATGTTTGTATTGACTGTGAATAAACAAATGGCTTGCTCATCTCATCATTCTTATAGCCCAAACCTAACATACACAAAGACTCAGCTCAGGAACATTACAGTTAAAAAGATACTGTAGTGATGCTTACCCATATTGACTTTCAAGGACACAGAAGACAGTCATAAAGTGGAACTGGAGAATGACAAAATTTTATCTGTGATTCAGTCAGTGAGTCATAGAAACGACTAAAAACTCGGATGAAACTGGTGACTGACTGCATACCTGGCCAGCCTCCAGTTTCGCAGTAGCGGATGAGACAATTCACCAAAAACTCAATGAGGCAGATGAGGAGAAGCTGCGCACCAAGCTATCAAGAACGTGATCTATGAAGAGGAGGATGCCCTCTACAAAAATGGGAAAGCTGAAAATATAGATTGTCATGAACTGCGAAGCTTCTCCTCGAGGTTGCTCAAAGCAGAGAAGCACAGAGAAATTCAACACTACATGCACAGAAGGCTTCAAGCTTGACCATGATAAAATAGTTATGAACCACGTTAAATGTCTTAACCCCTGAAAAGCTCAAGGACTGGGAGATTTATTAGGAGCCTCTCTACCTATCTACTAGTAATTTAAGCATTCTTTTGGACAAAAATGTTTGAGAATTTTCCTGGACGTCGTAGCACTCTTCCCTATCCTGACCTTGAAAATATGGAAGGGTGGGGGGAAAATGTGTTTTCTACTAACAATACTATCAATAATTTTCTGCTTTTAACTTTTTCCTTCACAAAACAAATAACACAATGTGCATCCTGCATTCTTCTTCTTCTGTGTAACAGCTGGATAAAGTGAAAATAAAACGGAACAGATGTTTTCAAGGTCATGTGATGCTGGATCGTATCCCAGTGTAACCTGGGTAAGACCTGGGACAGGTTTGACAGCCTCACAGGGGAAACAGAATGACAAGCACTTTCACACCTGCAGGCAATTTAGACTTTCCGATTCACCTTGCTAGTCTTTGGACTGTGGGAGGAAACTAGAGCACCTGAATGAAGCCATTCGAACACAAGGACAACACGCAACCTGAACATCATACCCTCTAAAATTACAACGTTCAACATTAAACTAACACATCGTTTGTTCAGATAAATTGGGTGCGACCCACACAGCCCAATCCTGCAATATTCTGCAGAAGTAATTTGCAGTGATGCCTCTGTCGCACAGTTTTTGTGATTTTTCCACATCATTTGAAGTTAAATGTTTAGTTGATGGGGACTCACGATGCCCGATTATTTACCTGATTAACTTCTGGTCACCTGTCTTGCACTTTTACCAACACTGCTCACCAAAATTCCAGTCTGATTTTCCACATGGCTGCCATGAAAAGATCCATTATAAATTACAGCAAGCAAGTTTTTAAAATAAGTATTTTATATAGCGTGACTAAAACTGCAAGTTTTCATTGATTTACCTTATATATCGCTGGTTTACCTGTGCTCTGTGGATGTATACGTTTTGTCCAATTTATACATGTTCTATAAGCCAGTGACCTGAAATATTTGCTGTAAGCCTTACCCACAATTTTTCTATCCATATTGTAGATTCCAAAATTCAGTCTAAGCTCTCAGCTAAGATGCTTTTTCTATTTTACTGAACAGAGGAGAAGAGACAGTCCTCCCCTGGAAAACAGCTGTTAAATGAGAGAGTCGCTACCTTTAGGCACCCTTATAACCTACAAAATGAAACTTTGAAATATGTGTTTAATGTTTTAAAAGGCTCTATTTTAAAGCAAATTCTGAAAATTAGATGACAGTCTTACTCCAGCGTCCCTGTCTCAAGCCAGGAATGGTGATGACTTGTGCTATGACGGCTGAAACAACAGATTGATCACAATCGTTTATCCGGAGGACGTGTTGGAAGAGACCCAGTGCACTGAAAAAGATGCAAGCAGACTATAAGAAGCAGCCTGTTGGAGATACACACACCTCGTTTCTTCAAATAAAGAGCGACAAAGTCTAACGCAAATATGGTTTATCAAACACTATCCACCTGTGGATATTTAAGCTGTTATAATTCCTCCTGCAAAACACGTTGTGCCCTTGGCTCCACTCAAAATCCCAGTGCTGAAGAGTTTATTGAAATAATCTAATGCAGGTAAACCATTGAAAGTTATTTAATGCTACACTACAATTCACCGTGAAGCAAACATTCAAATATATCTCAATTTATTGCAGTTTCTTCTTAATAGAGTCCTTGAAGCTTGCTAATTAACCGCTACAGTTAAATTGTTCAACTCTAATGAAGGCAGCCTTGGTATTGAAATGCTAAATGTGACAGACAACAACCACATGAATTAGCAGCGTGGACTGAGCACTACTTTTGATTTTGTCTGTTTTTTTGTGTTGATTGAAAAGCTGAAAAATGTTGCAGCTTCGTTTGTGAACCGTGATAATTGGACAAATGATAAATGAATGGCACCATCCATCAACTAGGCTTCAGCAAATAAGTACCAAAGCATCTGCCTGAGCTGGACAGAAAAACTAGATATCAAGGCATGTCGACATCAAGCTCGGACAATGTGTGTAACAAACCGTACAAACTGACTGAATTTCTTTAGATGTAATGCTTCATCAGTTATTATATGTCAGAGTTTTCAAGCAAGCACAACAAACAAATATCTACATTTTTGAGCACTACTAAAAATATAATGTCATGGACGACAAATATAATGTGATAACTGTGTAAATTCTCAAAGCAGGTTCCCATACAAACTGAGTTACATGGGTCCCTAAACAGTTCTTCTTTCTTTGTATGACAGTCAATAATACAAAATGTGTTATTCAGCCTGTAAGACAAGGTTGCTTAGGCCTGTGATGTGTGACACTAAATGTCTTCTTGTTTCCAGGGAATCTGATTAAAGCCCTTATGACTAAACTGTAAGTGTTAATAGATTAAGCAAAGATGTTTAATTAGGACAAGGCTTCATTTTGAAATAGATTACTGCTTTAAATAGATTTATTTTAAAAAGTAGACCAGCTGGAAAATGTACACGTTTTCTTACTGACCACCTGGCCTCCACTTACACACATGGAGAAAGAGAGAAAGAAGGGGAGAGGGTGTGGCAAGTAACACACACACACACACAAACACATTAGACTGTGAGTAGGCGAGATGAGATTCTGTATAAGGGGGAAATTTGTTGAAGCAGAAAGTTCGCCATGCAACTGTGAAGACGATAGTGCCAAATCCTGCTGAAAATGACTTAATAGGTTTTGGAGTATAACTAATACTATTAATTAAAAGCAGACAAAAATACACAAAAAAGCACTTTAATCACTTTTTATTACTGTGTGACTTTTGGATCTTTGGTACCCCAAGATACTCCCCATCGTATACTGTAACTATACTGCATTATGGATGATAAGCTTATTTACTTTCCTGGCAAGAGGTAGAAAACTGTGTGCTGTGAGGCTTATAGCTTAGCATAATGAATACAAACTGGGAGGAAACTGTTCAGAAATCACTCTAGTCACCCCACAAAGCAAAAAAATTCTGCTGTTGTTGTAGACAAGATGTATCATACCAGTTACTTTTTGGATAAGCTGGGGAAACAGTTTCCCCCGTTTCCAGGCTTACTGCTAAACTCGGCTAACCACCAGTTGGCTCTGGCATCCTAACTAGTGTTTAGGAGAGAGGATCCTTATCAGAACTATGAGCAAAAAAGCCAATAGGTGTAACTGCCCTAAAGTCAAAGCAGAGCAATACTGAGGTAATGTATTCAAATAGGAACTTTCCACAGCTATGCTGATGACACAGAATTATGCACACCCGTGCAGCCAAATGATACAATAAGTCTGATGAGTAATAACTTTGTGAGACTCATGAAAGACAAGCAAGGTAAAAATACTTCTGCTTTGCCTCAGGGCCACAAGAGATGTACTGTCCAAAAATCTTAGCTCTCTGCTTCCACAGTTCAAGCCTAAGCAAAAGACATTAGTGAGAGTGTGTTGGACTTTGATCATAGCATTATATTACACCATAAAATTGGAATTCTCTCAGCTGAGTAATATTGCCATATCAAAAACCCAGTTTGTGCTTAATTCTCAGTAGACTAGACAAGCCTATTGTGTATTTCAGTGGTCTTGCTGAGAATTTGATTTGTCAATTATAAATCATTCAAATCCGGGTGCTTGTGATATTGACCAGAACAAGAAGAAGAGAACACTGAGTGATTCTGGTTTTAGCTGAACTCGGTATAGCTCCATATATATTTTACAGATATTAAATAACTTGTTTGTCTATAAAGCACGACGGTGTTTCACCAGCTTCCATCCTCAAGGCTCCCTGTTGTTTTAAGTGTCTTTACATTTACTCACATCCTCCATGTAGGTTGTTTGAAGTTCAGAACCACAATCAGACCCAAGAAAATTGGATCTGTCCAAACTGTAGAAAGTATGTCCCTCTGGATATCAGGGAATAACCCCCACTGAGCATTCTGTTATCTTTCAACCTGTAAATCCATTTGTCTCCAAGTCCTTATTTTAGCATGTCATTGTATTATGATGTTATTTCATGCTTCATTTATCCTTAATTTCTCTTTTAGTC
Organism: Haplochromis burtoni; assembly: GCF_018398535.1. NCBI lineage: Eukaryota > Metazoa > Chordata > Actinopteri > Cichliformes > Cichlidae > Haplochromis > Haplochromis burtoni. Next base: position 3,591,718 of record NW_024582368.1, read on the forward strand.
TAAAGGACTCCAGGTTTAGGTTCTTTGCATGATTGTAATTATATTGATTCTTAATTATTACGCTATTATAACTTTCATCCTATACTTTATCTGAGCCATTCTTATATAATGGGTGGTAGGAGAATTATAGTTTAATTGATTTAATCTTGCAAATAATATGTATGCAGAGAACTTACAAATGAGTGACTGACCAAAACGGGGAAAAGCAAAATGAGCTTCTGTGAGTGACTAAATGGGAGAAACACGCACAAAAGAGCAAATGGGGCATAATCCCCTTAACATTATTTTCTTTTTCTTTACCATATCTGCCAAGTCAGCCGATCAATAAACAACAGCATAAATAGGGTGTGCGTGCCCGTGTATGTGCGCGTGCGCGAGACAGACAGAAAAAGAGAGAGGGAGAGCAAGGGAGAGGTTGAAAGGCAGAGACTGATTCCTTTAAATTCTGCAAGCTCTCAGTTTTAATCTTTCATCGCGTTTTTCAGACGCATCTGAATGAGTCTTACTGCCACGTAAGACCTGTGGATGAATGATGACCACACTGCGTCAAAAAGAGGTCCATGCGTAAATCTGGAGCACATTAACTACTTACGCTACTGTTTTGTCCGGACCAGTGCACCATCGCCTGGTTATGAGCCGTGTCCTCGGTGAGCGCAAATGTCGAACTTGTGAGGTGAAACTCCTCCTGGTCCGAAACCGAGGCATCCTCCCCGCCCTCGGGTCTGAATCCGGACCAAGTCTCTGTGCTCCTCGCACTACGTCTCCAACTGGTCACATTCCTGTCCTCGTTTTCCGTCACATCACCAATTTTATTTCCCCCATCGTCTGTGTTATTCTCGGTTACATTGCTGAGAAAGGGGGAGGACACGCTTGAAGACACTTCAGATTGGGAAAGTTTCTGGTTACTGCTTGGGGCGCCTTTATGCAGAGAACTTGAGATATTTCCCCCAAACCGTGGCTGTACTTTGGACGAACTTTCTTCGCTCGCGGTCAGTTCTGCATCGTAGTGCCTTTCGTTTCGGGGGGTGACCGACCCCTCGGTAAATCTAAGAAACTCTTCAGCTGTTGCCTCTCCAAAATTTGTCAAATCCAGCGCCGAGAGTTCCCGGGGAAATGCTGCGGAAATGAGCGGCAGCTGGCAAGACGGAATGCACCTTACCTCCGCTTTTGTTCCGCCCAGGATGGAAGTTAGGGTAAAGATCCAAATCCACTCAGAGAAAATGATAAAAAGGCAGTGACCGAGGCGCGTCTCCATTCTACGTTGATTCCTACTTAAAAACATATCATTTTTTTAGTCTTGAGCGAGTGTCTGTCATCACCTGGTAAAGTGGTTGAATGTACTGTGAGGAGGTGCAGCAGCGCGCGGACAAGTGCTCCCAAGTACTGATGCAAACGATGCATCAGAGGAGGAGCTGGAGGCTGAATCCTGCACAAGAGGGGAGCGGGGCCGATACCCCGCATCATCATCTCAACCTGGATTAAAACAAAAAAAAAGAAGAAGAAGAAGAAGAAGAAGAAGGAACAACAAAATAATAAAAACAAGCATAGGGGGTTGGGTGTAACTTAAGTTTATTTCTGATCAACAGTGTGACAGATAGTATGTCATTATAAAACATTTGATTTAATAATCATCTTATATCTTGGTAATTATGCACAGAATCAAAACAGCCTGAAAGGTGATGTATGGGGTCCCTGGGGGGGAAGTCTGGAAACATTAGTGGGTCTGCCACTGGCAGTCTTTGTGAGGAAATGTTACTGACAGGAGCTTTATGGAAGATACAATGAGGCTTTGCATTTTCCATTAGCAGGTCTGAGTAATCAATTAACAAGATTGCCTGTGTTCACTGTCAATTATGTCATGCAGGTAAAGTCCTGGCTGTGGCTTGCCTGCAAAATGGGCTGGAAATAGTTTCACTTAGGCTTTGCTCCTGTATTATCCATTCAATACAGCTGAATGGAGAAAATGCATATTCCCCAAATTTTACCTGCTGTTTTCTGTGGCCTTTTCTTGGGGTTAATGGAGGCTTGAATAACAGGAAATAATGAGAAGAATTCAAAGCAGAGGTGAGTGAGTAATCAGTCTTGCTACATCTCTGATCTCTGCTGTTGACTATAAGTACAGAAGAGTGCGCAGGTGTCACGGCAATAATAACGATCCCATTATTGCCATGCAGTGCATACAGCAAAAATATATTGTTATATTTCTCTATACTTTGGGCTTTGTTCCAGTCAGCTAATGGTGGACCATTAGGAGAACTAGAGCCTGTCCAAACTCTGTGATTAGATTCTATTTCTGGGCAACATTTAGTCAATAGGATGAGGATGCTGTTGACTGGTGAGTGATGCCGAAGAGACTCCCTATATTGAGCTGCGTTCTCCCCATCGCTCTGAGCTGCGACGTGATCCTGTTCCACATACGGGTCAACTGCACAGAGACGTCTTTCATTGCCAGCCATTAGTGATGCAGTGAGCAAGAGCTGTCTCAATCTGTTTCAGTTAGCCCCCACCAGACAAGGGGAAACCAGTCTATAATGCAGATTGATGGCTGACTGAGAATTTCAATCACAGAGAACACTGGCTAAAAACCTCAACTTTCGACTGTAATGAAAACCTCAAGCAAAGTCCAACTGTTTCAATACAGAACACCTTTTTTAAAAATGGAAAAAACTGGTCTCTTTTTTCTCTAGGTACGAGTGTGTGTGTGAGTGACACTTCCACAAGTTTACACGTGTGTTTCTGTGCTTGTTCTGACTTTGTCAAGTTCACAGTAATAATGCAGTGATCATAATGCCTGACCTATCTGCTTAGTTCAGATGTGGATAAGCAGTTCCTGCCTTTGTTTTGCTTGTAACGTCTCTGTGATAGATGATGCTAAAAAGTTATCCTCAGCATCACCACTTTAGCAGATTTATTACGTTTACTGATTACTTTGTCATATTATTCAAAAATGTTTTAATCAGAAAATAGTGAAAAGAGGCCATGACAATATCTTAGTCTAAGGTGACATTCTGAAATTACTTGCTTGATCTCAAAAAAATCTCCCAAACCCAGGGGTCATTTGATTTTAGCTCATATAAATGAAACAAGCAGTTGTGTCACAGGGAGAAAGTCATTTTCTGTGGATAAACCAGTAGCCAACTAATCATTAAACCCTGAGCTGCAAGTCTTGTTTTCTTTACGCATTGTTGAAGCCACGGTAGGAGGATGAAGTGTAAGAAAAAAAAAACTTGTAGATGTCTCAGAAAAAGAAAAACTGTGGTAAGTACAAGCCAACTTTGTGTGAAAGAGAGCAAAAATAAATTGTGCATTAAAAAAACAATATCCGCGGAGGATCTTTTAGACTTGTTCGCAGACTTTAAATTTCACTGCAAGGTGACAGATTTCGGGACTGATGTCGTATAGCACATTTGTGTGCACAACATGGCAGCTGAGTGGAATCATTGTCTTTCGACAGACAAGATTGCTGCTTTGCTGCCTGTCACACTGACTGAATACAAACTGCGTATGCTCCCTGAGCTCCTGCCTTTATGATGGGAACTTGTGAGCCGGCAGTGTGAGAAGCACACAAAGGAAAGAGGTGACAGCTATCTATGTTGCTGGATTAGTCCGTGTTTTTAATTAAATAGAATTCAGCAGAAGAAGAAGAGAGCACTGTATAGGGCATCTCTGAAATTAGTCTTTTCCATGTTGACGTCTGGTTTACTTTCACAACTGTCCTTATTACTCCAGTCCTCATAATAGCTTTAAAAAGGGAGCAAAGACAGTCAGGACATTACTCATGCACAGAACATTGTCTAAAACCTTCTGCTCAAACTAAAAGCCTTCAGTGCTGCAAAGTGTTGGGTGGCAGCAACAGTATCTGTATATGGCAAAAGTCACACACGGTTGCCATAGAAAAATAACCTTTTTTTGCATACAGTAATTCAATGTACATAATGAAAATGTGATCGTCTAAAAATAAAAGAGAAGGGGTGAAAAAAAGTGTAGCTGCTGTGCAGACGTGTTATGCAGCAACTCGTGCCTCGCTATAAGGTGTTGCGGTAGGAATAGCCGAGCTCAGTTCGATGACGGACACCTGAGACATCCACTTTAATTAATGCTGAACACACCTCGGGGGCACCAGGAAGAGAAAATCACCTTTTCAAATAATGATTTCAATTACAATATTGAGAGATAAGGTAAAACGCTGAAACAAACGCTGAAATGCTATAGGCTATGTACAATTGATAGCTCAAACCTTTCAGTGGATCGTTCAAATATATGATTTGATGTGTCTGCTTTGCTGTGAGTGAAGTGAAGCAGTGTGTAAAATGCTGTGAACGTGTAAGTAACAGAAACCTACCACATGCATACTTTGTGTACTGAAGTCTAGTTTCTGCTTATTTCAGGTAAGGTGGGTGCAGCTTTAATTAACTGACCTTCGGTTCTTGCATATGAGGTCTAATTTAAAACCATTAGTTATTCAGCACAAATTTAGTAATCAGTGAGCTGGATTTCCCTATTATCATACTTCTTCACCATTATGTTAATCTTCATTCTTCCTAATGTTTTGCTTAACCTTCAGTGGGCAGAATCTGCCTTATTGGAGCTCAGGACAACAACAGCAGCCTAATATTATCACAAAAGCATCATTAATCCACATCTGAAAGAGTTCATTCTTCACACAGTTTGAGGAAATGCTAAGAAATAAAGGTTTTGAGCTACAGGGCATAGAGTTTTCCTCATTTTACTCCCGCCAGAGAGCCAGATGCATTGATGTTATTGCTTAACTACAGTGTGTTTGATCTGACCCCATTATTGGTCTCAGGAAATTTAGCTGAAAGCTACAGTTAGGACTAGGAGCAGAATAATTTAAATTACAAAAAGAATAACATCAACAATTATGTAGCTTGGACTACTTTTTCATAAGTGGTTTGGGTAGTAAAGGTATTTTTACAGTGTGAGACAAATGTACTGAGTAAATGTTTACCTGCTTTATCATTGCATTCATTTTTTGTTGGAGAATCATGCATTAATTTGAATATTTTAACATTACAGGTCCAAACTTGAAGTACTTAGAAGGACTTGAATAACCACAAAATTTAAAAAGACAACAGAGCTGCTTCCAGCTGCTCCCTTATTCACAAGGGGTCACCGCAGCAGGTAGCTCCACATGTTTTTGATTTGACAGATTTTCACATCCGAAGGGATTTATGTTTCCTCCCATAGGAAACATGGGAGAATCTTTTGCTTGTTAGACGAATGTTACGCGAATGTGTAAACCACTACACTATGGAGGCACTAAATATTAAAAGATAATGCAAGTGCTAATTAGCATTCAGAAACTGATCGAGGAGGATAGCAACTGTGCAATATTGAAGGCGTTCATTACTGACTGCATCATTTCTTGTACAGTGAAAATGTGTTTACATTCAGGTCTGCTAGTAAAAAAAACAATGTAATCAACAACACCTAGAGTTATTTCTGGATAAGATGTGCTTTAGACACGGACTCAGTAATTTGCTTCTGTGCTGACTGTCAGTGTAGTCTTTGAAATGTAAAGAATTTTTTACCTTAAGTGATCCATAGTGCACGTTTACTATTGCAGCCATGATGACAAAGGTGTCCTCCCCAGGTTATTTTGGAACAAAACCCAGCCAAAGATCACATTATGTACAAGCCTAATATCCCGTTTCAATAGAATATGCATCCATTTTCAGAAATGAAATATCTTTTAAATTATGTTTTTGCGGACCTGCCTGTTGGAGTTAAAGGAAATGTTAGCAATGAATGAGAGTTCTCTCTGCGTGAGTGTATAGCCTTTAACAAATGTCATCTTTATGTGGTACACTTCATAAAAAGGCAGGAAAAAGAGAGTTCATTTTATGAAAAAGTTCATTTTACGATAGCAAATTCATGCATGTTTGCAGACAATGGCCCCATGGTTTTTTTCCTTCTATCTTTTTTTTTGTCTTTTATAAAAATGGATTCCTTGGAAACTGCTGTCTAGGTGATTCAACCCACCATTAGATTAACAAATTTGATTCCTGGGGGATGACTTTAGGTGGTCTGAGGAACCAGAAAGTGGGAAAAGTAAAAAAAAAGCTGAACCTGTAGTTGAGGGCACGCTGGCTGTAAACATTAATATCTGAGAGAAATATTGAAATGTTGGCACAGCAGGTCTGGAGTTCTCCTGATGTAGCTTGTAATTAAACTTTTAGAAGTATTTCATGTCCACTTCACTTTGTAGTGACAGATGTCCAGGCGTCCTGGTGAGCATCCCCTCCTTAAAGCGATGTGTCTTTTTCTTTTTTTGTTGCTTAATTTAGACATCATCATGGTAATTTACAACTGGACAGAAGCTCTCAAGTAAGAGAATACCACATGATTTTTATACACCAACTAGATAAACATTTGAAACTGTTCTCAGAGAATGTTTAAGCTAAGCTTGATCGCTATTCTTTAGCTGGGTGAAGCAAACAATTTCAACACAGTGGGAGTCACGGTTTTGATCAGCTTTTCATCAGCCTCCAACTGCAGAACCACAAACTGTGACACACACTTGTAATTATCAATTATATATGCTCGCATTCAAACTGTTTCCTAGGATTTGAATAGTCTGTCTGTCTATCTATCTATCTATCTATCTATCTATCTATCTATCTATCTATCTATCTATCTATCTATCTATCTATCTATCTATCTATCTATCT
>NW_024582368.1:3598429-3622058 GCF_018398535.1 Haplochromis burtoni
ATCTATCTATCTATCTATCTATCTATCTATCTATCTATCTATCTATCTATCTATCTATCTATCTATCTATCTATCTATCTATCTATCTATCTGCTTCTTGTATTATATATTTAATATACAAATGAATACACGCAGAAAAGATACGCTCTATTTTTGGAAATTGGCTCATGACAACAGGCCCTCTAAATCAACGAAATACATCCACGGTTTGTCTATGACCTCTAGAATGACACGTAAGCAGTTTGTTTCATCTGATACCTCTTTTGGCAAGACAATGTCATTTCACTTGACTTTCTTAGGAGGAGATAGCATGTCTCTCACTCTCTTTTTGCTTTTATACAAATAAACACATTAGCTATAACATGTTCAAGCATGGGATTCCTTAGGGGAAATTCCTCATCAGGGACATTTCCAGATTGTTTTAATAGGGTTATAATGAGAGGGACAAGAACAGGATGACATCAGTGTTTTGTCAGAGAATTTAATAGGAAATAAGTGTAAAAAAAAATGTAAATGATCTAAAATGATGTCAGGCTCATGTGTTGTGTTTTGTCCTATCAAAGATAGGATTAATACATGAAAAGAAATGCCGCACATGAGTTGCACATAACTAACACTGTTTTGGTTGTTTGTTTTACAAAGTCGAATTTCTTTTCTTAAAAAAGCTTGTTTACTTGAGTTATAAATCTACTAGCAGTGCACAACTTGTATAACCCTATCTAAAGTTAATATATTCACTATGTAGAATGGCACTTGATGTTGATGGCTTTTTAATGACTTCCTGGGTAGCTTGATCTATAATAATGTAATTTGTCTCATTTGTTAAAGTACAAAGTACAATATTTCCATTCATAAGATAAGATAAGATAAGATAAGATAAGATAAGATAAGATAAGATAAGATAAGATAAGATAAGATAACCTTTATTAGTCCCACACGTGGGAAATTTGTTTTGTCACAGCAGGAAGTGGACAGTGCAAAAGTTATGACGCAAAAATTAGAATACATTCATGCCATGAGAAAACCTAAATATACTACATTACATCAATACTCTAGTAAACTACTCGAGTAAATCTATAGTTACATTCATTCTGCTCTGTGCTGTCAATGAGTGGTGTTGGGCACAGCAAAATTAACAGTACAGGGTGGGCCATTTATATGGATACACCGTAATAACATGGGAATGGTTGGTGATATTAAAGTCCTGTTTGTGGCACATTAGTATATGTGAGGGGGCAAACTCCTCAAGATGGGTGGTGACCATGGTGGCCATTTAGAAGTTGGCCATCTTGGATACAACTTTTGTTTTTTCAATAGGAAGAGGGCCATGTGACACATCAAACTTATTGGTAATGTCACAAGAAAAACAATGGTGTGCTTGGTTTCAACATAACTTTATTCTTTCATGAGTTATTTACAAGTTTCTCTTTGTTCACAGCCATTGACATGTCGAAGAGGTTGTCAATGCAACCCTCTTCTCCCACTCTTCACACACTGATAGCAACACCGCAGGAGAAATGCCAGCACAGGCATCCAGTATCCGTAGTTTCAGGTGCTGCACATCTCGTATCTTCACACCATAGACAATTGCCTTCAGATGACCCCAAAGATAAAAGTCTAAGGGGGTCAGATCGGGAGACCTTGGGGGCCATTCAACTGGCCCACGACGACCAATCCACTTTCCAGGAAACTGTTCATCTAGGAATGCTCGGACCTGGCACCCATAATGTGGTGGTGCACCATCTTGCTGGAAAAACTCAGGGAACGTGCCAGCTTCAGTGCATAAAGAGGGAAACACATCATCATGTAGCAATTTCAAATATCCAGTGGCCTTGAGGTTTCCATTGATGAAGAATGGACCCACTATCGTTGTACCCCATATACCACACCAAACCATCACTTTTGTTCCAACAGTCTTGGAGGGATCCATCCAATGTGGGTTAGTGTCAGACCAATAGCGGTGGTTTTGTTTGTTAACTTCACCATTCACATAAAAGTTTGCCTCATCACTGAACAAAATCTTCTGCGTGAACTGAGGGTCCTGTTCCAATTTTTGTTTTGCCCATTCTGCAAATTCTGTGCGCCGATCTGGGTCATCCTCGTTGAGATGCTGCAGTAGCTGGAGTTTGTAAGGGTGCCATTTGTGAGTAGCTAATATCCGCCGAAGGGATGTTCGACTAATGCCACTCTCCAGTGACATGCGGCGAGTGCTACGCTGTGGGCTCTTGCTGAATGAAGCTAGGACAGCCACTGATGTTTCTTCATTAGTGACAGTTTTCTTGCATCCACATTTTGGCAAATCCAACACTGAACCAGTTTCACGAAACTTAGCAAGCAGTTTGCTGACTGTAGCATGGGAGATGGGTGGTCTCGTAGGGTGTCTTGCATTGAAATCTGCTGCAATGACCCGGTTACTGCGTTCACCAGATATCAACACAATTTCGATCCGCTCCTCACGTGTTAACCTCTTCGACATGTCAATGGCTGTGAACAAAGAGAAACTTGTAAATAACTCATGAAAGAATAAAGTTACGTTGAAACCAAGCACACCATTGTTTTTCTTGTGACATTACCAATAAGTTTGATGTGTCACATGGCCCTCTTCCTATTGAAAAAACAAAAGTTGTATCCAAGATGGCCGACTTCTAAATGGCCACCATGGTCACCACCCATCTTGAGGAGTTTGTCCCCTCACATATACTAATGTGCCACAAACAGGACTTTAATATCACCAACCATTCCCATGTTATTACGGTGTATCCATATAAATGGCCCACCCTGTACTTTAGTCCAGTGGAATGGGTGGGGCGCAATCAAATACTAGCTAGCAAGCTGGTTAACATGCTAAGCTACACAGCAGCAGGAACAGGCCTTCAGAAATTTCTTGTCATCTCAAATTAGAACGTCTCTTGGCCCCAAGATAACATATCTGGGCGTAATTGTCATAAATGATCTGTATTTGTGTATAATATTAGGATTTTAGCTGTTTATATTGCTGACCTCTCAGCTACTCGTAGGCTCTTAGGTATCCTGAGACTCCACTTCAAGAATCCTTTTTTAGATGCATTGTTTGGTGCAGAGAGACACATAGCTGTTTAGTGCTGCTTCCAGTCTGTATGCTAAATTAAACTAACAGACTGCTGGCTGTTTCTCTTCAGTGGGGATTACACCACGTTTGGTAGCAGCTTAGCTTTGGAAGCAACATGCTGTTCTCATGTTTCACCTTGCAGAGCAGGTGTCTTCTGGTACCACCTTCTCCTGACATTAATTAACCATGGTGAGACACATAAGAGAAAATGAGAAGGTCATTTTTGATGTTTAGCATACAGATATAAACTTCAGGGCACACATTACTAGCTCCAGGTGCTAGCCAGTAACCACTAATGAGGTCATCTCAACCTTTTCTTACTAGTCTAAAGGCCATGGCAAACTTAAAAACACTGAACTTTGCACAATAATAAGGTAGCAAGGAGGGTGTAGGAACTCCCACACAGTGCATCAGTGATTCATAAAGTGAACATTTTCATCCTGCAAAAGACCCCTTCTTATTTTCAGGAACGTCATTTTTGAGTCATACGAAGTAGCTGGAGAGAGACATTCTTCCAGACATCAATTATTAACCAAAGCTTATATCACAACCTCATAGATCAAAACGGAAAGCTTGTACAATACTAGAGGGCATCTCATATATTTAGTGCTGCCACAGAAACACAAACCTAAAACAAAAAGGTTAGGCGTTTGAAAATTTGACATGAGCTCACGAGTCTTTGTAATTTCCCTGACAGGTACATGATATGGCAGAGGAAGACTGTAGGGTATGTGAGTCTATCTTTGTACTTCTCTCTCAGAAGCTGAGGATTTTGCACCACCATAGAATAGGATTCCTGTAAAAAAAAAAAATGAATATTTTATGACATTGCTACCAGGCTATGATTTCTAGCATAAGAGTAGATTTGCATTCTAAACTGCCTGTTGTGCAAAAAAAATCCTACCTTGGATATGTCTTAATGTACCTGGAAGTCCAAAAAACATGTGATGTGGTGTTTTCTGCTGTTTCCCCTGAGGTTAAAAACTACAAGGCAAGTAAAAACATTTACTCAAGGTTAAAAGCCCACAATTCCCGGTCTCATTAGAGTCATGCTTATTACTGGGAAGGCTAGATTTCAGCTCATGTCCTGTTTTATTATGCTGCTAGTAGTGATGATAAAGCTTTTTCCCTGCTTGCTTCTAATCATGACAAGACACCGTTAGCACAGCACTTTTTATTGCATATTTCCAGCAAACAAAAAAATCCTTTTCTAGCTGTTTTTTTTTTTTCAAAGCACCAAGTGAGCTTATCAGATATTTCTAGAAGCTTCCCATTGGAAGTCTCAGAGTCAAGGTAGTGGTACTGCTCTGCTTCAGGCACTGTTGCGAAACAAAGACATTAGAGGTGAAATGAATAATGTAGAGTCATTTCTCCGTAAGAAGTCTGGACACTTGCCCCAAGGGGCACTGCGTCATTCTCTGCCCCTGTAACCTATATTAGTTGGAGTCGGTTTTAAAAGCCCATCGGGGAGCAGAACTTTCCTATACAACAGGCTTGCAATGTTGAAACATATTATTCGTTTTTGTCCTTGCGCTCTGATTTATAAATGTGACACAGTGTTGTTTCAATGAATCATTTAAACTTTATTGTTAGAAATTTGTTATTTGAATTTTTTTAATAGATTTTGGTTGCTGTCCCAGTTATACAAAGTGCTCTGCAACAAAATCTGGGGAAGCAAGGCTCTGTGTATTCCTATGTGTTAGAAAGTCTAGACAAAAATAGCCTAGCTGTTTCTGCATTCCTTAGCCTACTCCATCCTGATCCAAAGAACCTGTCACTCTCCACCTTGTGACACAAACTAAATGGAACCACCTCAGGTACTGGATGCTGATTTGCATTTTGTATCAGGTTCCTTGGTCCAGTGCCAGCACAAGCAGAAAAAGCTCAGCTCGCCAGATATGGAGGCCCTGATTGAAACTGTAGGTAGAGTTGAGCCTCTCTCTGTATGCTCTCTATATAGAGAGCTCATTAGTTGGAGAGACCTGTGTGCATTGTTCCAAGTCTGCAGAGTCAGCTAGAGAGCCACTCATCACTCCACACAGTCCAGACTCCTGCACATCTGGTCTGGCAGCTTCAGGGTGACCTGCACGCACTCACGAAAATACACACATGCACACGTAAATGTTGGCATAAAAATAAGCACAAACATACAGCAGCGCACAAAGTACCCTGATACCCGAAAGCACATAATCTCCTGGCTGATCATGCATTCATTGTGGAGACGGGACTCTCAGGATGAAGCGCATTGAAATGCGAAAGATTACACACATTCTCCACTCAGTCACACACACACATACACACACAGGACTCACACAAAAGCACTGTCCTGTTTTGCCTGTGATTTACTGGCCATTTTACACCTAGTTGAGGTGGCCACCTCCAGCGCTGACCCTGCACTGCAGCTCAGGGACACAGGTATAGCATTTTGCAGCACTTCCTCAAGAATTCCCCAAGCACAGAAGGCAGCTGAGCTGTCAATCTCCACTTATGAAGGTTTAATTTATCAGCTTGAAGGTCTAAAATGCACAGCTCCTTTCATATAACTCAGTCCCTTTACTCCAATTCCCAGTTCTCCAAGGTATAATGGAGTGGTCTGCACTGCAGCATAGTTTACCATGCTCCAACTGCATCGCTGTGTACTTACATCTAAAATCTTTTGGCATCAAAAATCTGTAGGAGGATGACAGTATGATAAAGGTGATGCTCATAAATGGCATCAGAAGAAAGAGTAAGTGAAATAAATTGATTCTATTGTGAACATGCCAGTGTGCATTCTGTTGACAGACTTTTTTTTATCTGACTACATCGTTTCCAAGACTCAATGAAATCTGAGTGGAGGAAGAAGTTGACTGAAGGAAAAAAAACAGTACAATATTACAAAGGGCCATATATCGATTCTCTGTATCAGCACAAAAGAAGTATACTTACTGGACTCAAGACCACTATTTCAAAAGACAAAATTAATCAATGGAGTTCATTGTAGCTTCTTTAAGATAATGGCACTCACAGAGACCTGTCATTTAAGATTAAAGGCACCAATAGAAATCGATACTTTTGAGTCTTTTTGTTTCCGATGCCACTGGTAAGATGCGATAGCGGATAGTGGCGCGCAGAGTCGCCAAGAAAGAACAATGAGTTCAGTTTCATGAGTCAGCCTCTGTAGGATACTGTCACGTTTCCCTCTATTTTCTTGGAGATTTGGGGAACATAAATGATGGGATACAGCAAAACGACAGGATATTGTGATCACAGCTTCATCTGCACAATGTGAGAACAACAAGTGTCTTTAGATAGCCAACAATATGTTAGCGTACGTATAGCCATCTCCACTTTACAACAATAAACAATAAAAAGTCATAAAATCTGCAAAGCTTATAAGTAATGCATTATAGAACAAACTAATGAAAACTTATTAAAGGAGTTACAGTAGAATCTTGTCTCTTTCTCAAAGCAGACATGGAGCCAAATCTTAATATCCCTCACTGCTACTTTACACAGGGAGGCCTAAGCCTTCTGTCTTAATGCTATCTGAGGTCACATATTTAAAGTTTTAAGTTTAATGCCAGTGATATAAAATGTTTGACATTTAAAAATAAGCCTCTTTGCTGAGAATCAGACGAGACTATTTCCATCTTTATATCTCTGTGTTAGCTAAAATTGAACTTCCAGCAATGATGTACCCATCTGCACCTCTAATGTTATAGCTTGAGTTTTAAATCCATGAAAAACTATCTTGTTTTTCAAGATTTTGCTTGTCTGCGTTTTCTGATAGGATTAGCCAAACCGTTGGCTTTACTGTACAGACAGATTCACACACTCTGAGACCAGCTAGTAACCCTGTTGTCAACTACAGATGTTTAGTGCAAAGCGAGATTTTCTGAACAGCTGGCGGGTAGTTACCAGAGGTGAAATGGGTCACAAAGTTGGTACTGCACTGAAAACCTCCTGACTGCTTTGGTCACAAGCAGGTTGCAGGAGTCATCCATTGTTTGCATGTAAGATGTCAACTTGCCTGCAAACACCCACTGAAACATAAAAAGTGGAACTCAAACAAGAAACTGATACCGTTGGCCTTCAAAATAAAAATTGCACATTTGCATTTGCCTGCTTTTTTTGACCACATACACTTATTCACAGAGACAATGTACATTACAATGTACCACATGTGAATGCGCCCCTGACATCAAGCAGACTTCAAATAAGTGTAATAGGATGACTGCTCGGCCATGCGTCTCCAGCTGTCCGTGTCCATAATGGAGAAATAGCTCTGTTTCTGGTTTGTCAGGTTTCCAGTCAATACTTGCTCAGCCAGTGATTGCAGCTTGCGAGTGATTGCAGATAACTTGGCATCTACCACGTAAACTACAGGCAAATGCAGCAATCTGCTAGAGAGCAGAGCAGTCTAAAAGAGGTTTTTTTGTGCAGCACCCTCTTCGTAGCAGCCATCAATCACTCATGAAGTGATGGGGGAATACACATATTTACCTACAACCACATGTTGCCAGTGGTTTGCAAACTGATTTATATTTACTTGCCTTTTAAGGTGTTCCAGTCAAAGAAGGTATGTAAACAAAGGACATTGCCTCTGAGTCTGAAAGAGTGAAGTTTCTCAATAATTCTGCTAATAGCCAGCAGGGGGCAGCTGCTCTGATTGCTTAAAAACTGATTGAACTGACACCTATGCCCAAACAAGCTTGCTGCTCACTTAGTCTAACCTTAGTAAACACTTTCCTGTTGGTTTTATATTTGAAATTGAAGGTTTCAGGATTGTTTAATAAAGCAAACTGTTCTTTTTATTAGGGTATAGTTTCATGTAGTGTGACTGTGATTCACAACTTGCTCTTTTGTGTTTTTAGGGCAGAACAAGAAAAATCTGTAAAAGAAGAAACAAAAACAGGGTGGTAATAGCTAAAGGCTTCAGAAAGGCATATATAAGCCAATGCATAACATCACAATGGCTACATCCATCTTTCCTATATAGTCTACAGCAGTAGCATCATTTATTTCCCAAGAATCTCGATGGAAATGAAGACATACAGCTACTTTTCACAGACGCTCTCTCAGTGTGAAAAAAATTAGGTATGAGGTGAGGAAAAATGAGGTGGCTAGAGCTTCTGTTTTGCTTGAGAGATAACTATGAGGAGCATAGTGAAGAGACTCCATAATGCAAGTTTGCAAGCTTTGTAAAAACAAATTTATTCCATTTTTCACCCACACGTTGCTCATTGTATCCTGCCAGATAAAAAATAGAGCCTTCCAGGAAACATCAGCGCATATCTCACATTTCTTTTCTGAGTTTTCACATTGCAAACTTCCTTCCTGCTTTTCGCTAAGCTGTTCAGGTCTCCCACAAGCTTACAATAGGCAGGTGTGACTCGCGACTGGTCTACATTATCTGGCAGCAGACAGCAATTTCAGGAGGGATGCTTAAGCAGCTTGGACAGATGTGCTGTATGGATTAGACCACCTTTGATCAGAGCGTGTCCAATCAATCATCATGATACTTTGCTTTATATAGTCTTCTGAATTATTATCAAGCTTAATATTATCTTTGTTAGACACTCACAGTGACTTCAGTTAAGCTGTAACAACTGTAAATTGTATTCCCTGGCTGTCACAACACCTCTTCAGAAACGTGCTAATTGGGAAGACTCAGCTTATTCTCAGTACTCAAAGAAAAAGAAAAGAGAAAGATAAAGAAACGGAAAGTGTGAGACTCTTGACGTCCCATGCTCGGCTGTCATAGCGCAGCGTAGCGCTGCTCCTCTGAGATTTGCTTCTGTGAAAAGCACACACAAAGGCTTGCAAACTCCTCAGTCGAGTTTTATCGTAGGTGTGAGGGAAGAGACAGTAATCAGGGCCATCAGAAGTGCATTCGCGAACCTCGTGTAGGTTCACATTAATTTGTTTGAGCAGTTTTAGGGTGACGTCAATGGAGTATTTTTGGAAGTCTCAGTTTTGGCTGTTAGGGTGATAACACCGATGCTTTATTTAACTCCATGACTTCATCATTATTTGTTGTGAAAAGACTGAAATAAGAAACATGTCACAAATGAGGTACAAGCGTCTCACATGGGAGACTATCAGAGTTCAGTGGCTGCTCAGAACATTTTTGATGTGACAGCATTGGAAATATTGCTGGCATCAAAGCTCCAAATTTTGGGGCAAACTCTTCCTAACGATGAATTCCAGCATTATGTTTTCATAATTCTCTTCAGCTTCATACAGCATTTGCGGACAGTGGGGGGACAAAAAGCACATGTGATTTTAAAAAAAAAAGTGCATCTCCTCATAACAAATTCATAAGCATGCATCTGTTTCAATTTACTCCCTAATTCCAGGAGCTCTAATCTGATCTTTAATCCAGTTGCATGTCCTCAGAGATCTGTTAGCAGCGGGTTTTTATAAAAGAAAGTACTGCAGAGTGTGACTTTGAAGAAGCCATTTGCCCCTGCAGTGAAAACACTACTATTTTTTTCCCCTTTTGCAGGAAATGTACTTTGTTGGAGGGGAGGAAAAGTTAGCATTTCATAACTTAGCTTGTATCTAATAAAGCAAGAATGAAAACCAAAAGAAAAGCCAGACTGATATGGTTGCTGGAGAACTGCCAGTCTTTCTCATATGTTTTATGAATGGGGTTAGAAGGTCTGGAAGGGGACATACCCTCAGAATGCACCAAGAAATATCCCCATTTTTGGACACGGAGCGAATGTTTTAAAACTTTTAATGTGAAATGAAATAATTGAAGACAACATGTCTGAACTCTCCACGCTGAAAGGAGCTGAAACTTTTATGAGCGCCATCCAGTTTTTTTGAAGCCTGACGTAGCAAGCTGAGCCTTCTCTGTGGCACACTTTTCAGACTTTATGAATAAAATATGACATTCACATGGGTGTGCTTAAGCAACAAAAAGAAATACTCTCTGGGTTGTTCTACAGTGATTTCAAGAAGATCTTTTGTGAGGGGGGCGGGGGGCGGTGAGAGGCACAAACAAACCCACTGTCACTTTCAAAGTATGTAGCCTTTTGATGATCAAAGCATCTGCGGGCATATTACCCTCATGTAAAGAAATGAATAAAAAGTGAAGATTTATATGGTTCTTGTGCTTTTGCATATTAGAGCCAGAGCAGTGGTTTAGGAAGACTTGATTCACTTGTTAGATTCGAGGCATGTGGTGATTTATAGGACATGAATTATGCTCATAGATATTTCGGTCATAGCGGCCTTCAGACATTATAATAATTGCATGACTAGCATGAGGCTAACTGAGTGCTGCTTAAGGACCAGTTTTTGTTAACTATGATTAAGATTAAATCCTGCTATCACAATCAAAGCTGACATGGTAAAACACTAAATGATAAACATCAGCACTACTGTGCCTAACAACAGCCTCACAGATCCATTAGCTCTAACGCATTATTCAAATGAAGGGACAATAGGTACACCCTGCTGAAACTGCTTGTCAGATAGTACCTCCCCTTTCCCTCCCTCTCTTTTTGAGACTTGTGGCGACCCAACATTCAGACCCGCTTCACGCAGTGATTAGTCAGCTGTGCAGAGGTGGAAAAAGAGCCAGGTTTTGATCGCTATTCTCATCCGGAGACACAATTACTTCTGTCACTTTTTATGTGAACAACGGAGTCTGATGCGATCAATCGGACCAGGAGAGAGTGTGTATGAGAGGATCTATTTAACCAATATCACATCTGCACTGCATCAGCTGGGTTTTTTTCACTCCTTCTTTTAAACAGGCACCAGTTAAACATCATCTCACAGAAGCTACTACTGCACCAGGCCTTAGTCTTGTTATGGACACATGACTGTTAAACACGATTGATTGAAAACCATCATTTTCGCTAACCTCAACTGAAGTACTTTTGTTGCGTAAACCCACATGCAAGCCATGTGCTGTGTTTGTGCCGCACAGCCACCACCCTGAGAGGAAGCTTTAACTGTGTTGGAAAATCTGTTGTGTGTAAACATGACTCAAATGCAGCGTGAACCGTTCTTAAAAACATGTTTAACCAAATAAAGTGGCTATAGGTATAAATTTAATTCTAGGAACCCTGCTTTTACAGACTTTTAGACTATGCTGAGTCCATGTAACATACGATTTACTCCACATAAGTTCATTGTTGAGGGCATTATCGTACATACCTCCACTGACCTTTTCCCCCCCACCTTTTCACCCAGTAGAGCTGTGTGGTGTTTGAGTACCACTGGGGATCCTGCAGAATATCTGTCAAGTTTTGATTGCCTCTGAGGAGCAGGGAGGAGACGTGCCTCGTTAAAAATGAATGTATCAGAGGAGAAAAATCGATGGTTACAACAACGGAATATATTTAGTGGAGACCCCACCATGACATCAGGGACATCTCAGTCTGCAATGATATGATGAACTCATTAAAATGATTGAAGCTGGTCTTCAAAGAGCCACCTTTCAAATCCCTGATCAGCAGGCTAACATGAATCAGAGCCAAGATACTGAAATCATGACCTTAATTCTTTCATTTAACAGTGTTCTTCTTTGATAACGGCAATGCTGAGCAGCAGCACCTGATATGGCTCCCAACCCTTGGTTATATTTCATGAACCTAAAGGACTTTAATTTAACCTGTTACATTAATTATGGTGAATTATAGGTTAACAAATATATCGTCTGGTTCTTTATAGGGTCTTTTTTCTTTTTCACTTTTCCTTTTTCTGGAGAGCTCCAAGCACGGAATGGCAAGGTGGAAGGCAAGCAGAGAGGCGAGGTAAATATAAAGTTTAATTCATTTCTGCAGCACCTTTCTAAGGATAGTCAATAAAAAAACAAGAGACACACTGCACACAGTGATGCACACAATGTCAATGAAAGTCCAGCTGGTACAAGCAGGGTTTCAAATGTCGATTAAAAAGTATTTACCCCGTTGACCAGCCCAATATCAATCGGAAAACTTGCTCAAGGTCTGAAACTTTCCCTTCTTTAAACCTGAACTTTAACCGCCTGTAGTATTTCTCATATCACAAATGAGGAAAAGAATCCAAGCAAGTGTTAAGTGGTTTGAAGGTATGGAAATTAGCAAATGTAAGAAAAGTTCATTTGTGTGGCACCTTTTGCTGCTGGAGAGTTGGAGTGAGGCTCAGGCTTTCTGGAAGTTTATCCCAGTCTGTGATTCACAGAAACTAAACTCAGCTTCATGTTTTCTTTTCACTTTGGGAACTGTCAGCAGGCCTGGATGGTGCATAAAATATCAGCAGACCCGAAACTTATTTTGGCCCTAAACCATTTAGTGCTTTACAAAACCAGTAGCACTGTTTGAAAAATCAATTCACAGGAAGTCAGTACAAAGGAGCGAGAAGTGGAGTTAGAGTAAGTATTGCACTTGTCTTTTAAGACTCCAGCAACAGCGTTTTGAACAAGCCGCAGCTGTGTGATCGACTTGTTTTTGAAAGACCTGTGGCAAAGCTATCCGACTTACAGCTTGTAGTTTTTGTTGAATGCTCTTGTACACCGAGCATCCCTAATTTAATAGTAGAATAAGCAGCAGATTTGTAGACATTCTCTTAAGTATAACAGTATAGCTGACAAATATTCACAACACACAGCAGTGCATACAGCCGGGACAGAATTTCATTACAAGTTGAAATGATGGAAAACAATTTTAAAAGTGTATTTTCTTCAAATACAATATCTGAAACACCGACATGCACAAAAAGACTGGTAATGTGCCGCAAGGCAGATAGGTGTTGTTAAAAGATGATTGAGCTTTGTGTGATAATGCACCTCAAACATCTATTCACAGTTGATTTAAATAGATTCTCTGTGTTTGGGGGGAAAAAAAGTACCTCACGATATATTTTGCCACAGTAAAAATAACCTCATGTCCACTTCTTTATATTGTTTGAAAAGGCAGTTCTTTCACCTCAGCAGCTGCTTTGTGAATAATGAAAATCTCCCGAATATTGATATTGAATGGTTTCGCACTAGGTTTAACAAACCTTTCAAAAGTTGGGGGGGAAAAAATCAAATTAAGCATGTTCTATATTTTCCACTCGAGTGTGAATACTGCGCAGCCAGAGATGAATTGTATCTGCAAATCTGAACTGTCAGTTAAGCCCGAGACTCTGGTTTTTGCTGCATTCTGCAATGATGGGCCTATTCTCTGCTCGAAAAAGTATACGACTCTCTCTTCCTCCTTTCATCATTAAAGTTTCATAAGCAATAACAGCACACTAGACAGTCAGTCAGCGGATCAAAAATTTCACTTTCCTACTGAAATATCTT
The DNA here is from genome assembly GCF_018398535.1 of Haplochromis burtoni. Lineage (NCBI taxonomy): Eukaryota > Metazoa > Chordata > Actinopteri > Cichliformes > Cichlidae > Haplochromis > Haplochromis burtoni. The sequence continues at coordinate 3,611,788 of NW_024582368.1, forward strand.
TATTCAGTGAACATGATGGATTGGCACGCACTATTTTCTTAATTTAATTTAGTCTGGTAACTTTTCCTCTAAAGGCACAATTTGATTCACGTTTTAGTTTTTAATTAAATGTCAAATGTTGAATGGATCGGCCCTGAAATTTGGCAGATATTCATGCATCCTGCTTCTAACTGTTAGTGCTAATTAAATGTTTGCACAAGCGCACGTGAAATTCAAATGAGAAACTTGGTGTAACTGCGTTGTGACCTAACGTGTTGGTTGCATTTACCTCAAAGAACCTCATAGAAAACTCTCACTAAACGCTAGAACAAGGGGTGGCGAAGCTAAAATTAAGGTTAGATAAGCTTTATGTGCCTATGCTCTCTCACGAAATCCAAACCAGATGCTCTTCCAGTAATATTATTTCCTCTAGCACTGTTAAAAGCTTGAAGTATTCAATAACAATTAGATCGAGGGCCACGCTGGGATCAAGTTTAGGCGCAAATCACACGCACTGTGATTAGCTGGATGGTCTGAACTCCATCTTCAAGGACTTTGGAGAGAAAATAAGCAATTGCAGAGAGAAATGCGCTCGTGTCATTGCTTCTGCAAGAACTTTAATCTAATCTAAGAAGAACGGATGTGTTTATTTGAATCTTAGGAGAACTTTGTGCTCCAAAGAAGTCTAAAATATTCTTTTTTTTTCTCCCTGTCAGTCGAAACTCATCAAAAAGGATTTTTTTGATCTCTTAGATCTAAATCCAGATGACCGGGTTTGTTATATGAATAACACAGCATGGAATTTAAGATCACAAATACTTTTGTTCCTTTGAAAAAGCCCATGAAGATCAAACAAATAATCGAGCTCTCTGGGGATAGCGAAAAGGTAACAAATGATGCTGTCTGTGAGGGGGAAACCGGCTTTTCGCGTCCTAACATTAAATTTCTTTTTGACATTGTTTTACATTAGAAAGTTCTTGTACCACTCTTACGGCAAACTTATATAACATATCCGAGCATTACAGCTCTCAGTGGACTCATCATCCACATCATCATCGCAGTCATTAAAAGTCAGTGAAAGTAACTTTTAATGACATGTTCCCCTGTTATTCTACAAGAAATAACCAGAAATAATTATGTTTTAAAAGCAAATGGTAGAAACTGACCTAGAAAATAGGCAAAGTTTTTCAGCAAGTGCTCTCAAATCAACTCTCCCATCACCTGCGCTAACAAGGTTATGTCTTTGCCTCTTCTTATTACCATTATCATGTTCTGTCTGATATCTTAAAAGATATGAATGGATATATGCGATATTAGTTGGGGAGGTGAGCATTGAGCCAAAGAACAATTGATTACATCTTGGGAGTGCTCCAGGTCTGGGATTTCCATCATTAGACAGTTATTATTTTTAATCCATAACTATGCGTTTAAGGTAGATAGAGGATTGATTCCAAATTCAGAGGGTGTCAGGGTCAAAGAACCAATTTATAAACAATGTGATAGTACCGATGTCTTTAGCAGGCAGGTTTTGGCTTAGCTTCAGTCTTAAGTTTTATTGTGCTAAATCTGATGTTTCTGCAAACCTGGGCTTCAGCCAGGTTTAGAGAACCGCAGGACAAGAAAATGATGATCACAGGAGGGGATATGCCTTTAATGCTTTTCATTTTAATGAAGTTTGCTTTCCTTTCTTTACTTCTGTCTCCTTATTCTTTGCAGAAGTAGTAATTGCCTTACAGGGATTCTGAGGCAGCGCGGTACTCAGTAAGACGTTGTCTTAGATATCCATCTATGCCTCTGTTCCTGGGGTAATTAAGGTTTGGAGTCACCTAAGGAGATATTGTGACTCCTCAAACTAGCTAGCACGGGCAATCTGTGTCACAGCGTGGGGAGTAATATATGCATGAGAATATGTGTGTGTGTGTGTGTGTGTGTGTGTGTGTGTGTGTGTGTGTGTGTGTGTTGTGAAGGTAAGGCCTTCTATTAAATGAGGGGAGTTTGAGGGCAGCTCCTGATGTGAAGTGGGTGATAAAATGAAGAGCCATTTTTACAAAGTTCAACGACAGGCTAAACCTGGAAGGCTAGACTGAGGTAAAGCGCCTCATTTCCCTTTGAGTGAGCCTGTTTGTGTCCTTTGCTATTGTTTGGCATGACTGAGACATAATTGTTTAACGAATGGAAACAGCACTGTCTTTATTATGGTGCTGTGGAAGGAAACAACTCTATATACTGAACGGCTTATAGCCTACTTTGGGTCACTTTAGTGGATCCCCCACTATTATATACATATTGATGTAATAAGCCTACCCATTGTCATGCAAATTACCTGAATACAAACGTAATGAATCCCATTACACAAGTGACTGAAGGAGATTTTTGTTTTCCCAAATATTTCAAGATAATCATGAAAGAAGCAGCAAAAAAGAAAAAGAGGCTGAGCATTGTGCCACCAGTTATGATTATATCAATAAAGAATAAAATCCATCTATAATTAAGGAAGCAGCGCATCCCCAGTTGGCTCCATCACAACCACAGCAACAGTTAATTGCTTTGTGCCTGAGACAGCTTCTTCAAGTACTTGGGAATCTGGTCTGACAGCACCCTGTCCTTCTTCCAACATAAAGTGAAGCCCCAGCTGGGGCTTTGCCTTTAAGATCAGAGCTATTCTTCTTTGCCTCCGCGGTGAGCCAGGCAGGCACTGAGCTCTGGTTAGGAGGTGCAGAGAGCCAAGATCGGTCCACCCAATCGATACGGGGGAGTGTGCTTAACATTTTTATCCCGTCTGCATTTCCTTCGAAGGAGCTGTTGATGTAAATTACCAAAGCAAACTTTGTGGCGAGCGCTCGACTCGACTAGAGCGTAGAATGGCACGCTGCAAAGATTCTTGAATACAAAGACCCATAACTCCGTAGCCCCAAGAGAGAAGCTTTGATTTATTTCCAAACTGTTGGGCTCTGTGATAAGTAACAGCAGCTGAGTCAAAAACTGGTGGTGCACGCTCATGTTGGTGCCAAACTGAAAGCTCAGGAAACAACCAGAACTCTCATCTTTGATGTTTTATTTTTCTCTTGACACCAAACAGCTCATTTGTCCCAGACTTTTCCTGCCACTGCCATCAGATGATCATCCACTCACTGCTAGATCAAGGCTTTTCAAAATGTGTGTGTGATTGGGTGCATATTTTGAGGTGATGCCAAGGTTTCTGATGCCAGTGTTTCTGAAAAGTCAGAGTTACAAGTACAAATGTTTTCCTCCGTAAAGAATTTCCTAAAAAATACTGTCTTGCACTCGTCTGTTAACTCCTCCTTCCTTTCTTTTGTTTTAGTAATGCAGCACTGTGCATTTTGCCAGTAATAATACCTCAGTGCAGCATTATTCAGAAAAATCTCCTTTCCATTTAAAGCTTTGGGATTCAGCTTTATAACAGTCTGTTAACTAGAAACTGATTTAAACTTAAGGCACTTTTAACATTTCTTTCAGGCACGTCAGTGTCTGTGGGAGATGAAAACTATCTGGTTTTGTTTTTGCCATTCAGTCAGCGTACCTGACATGTGCAAGTATATCTCCATAATTTTCTGTTCTAGTTCATTTTTGTGATCATGTCACCACTTTTTCTGACCTGAAGACGATCCTTCAAATACTGAAGTCATGTTTACGCTGAAATACTCATGAATGTGATGTTGAGTGAAAGGTTGCTGCAGAAAAAGCTTCCAGCTTCCTTTTTTATCAGCTAAATCAACCACCGTAATCACCTTTTTTTATAAACACACACACACACATACAAATATATATACATATATATCCTTTTTAAATTGGTCGCAATTTCTCGAGCAACCTCACAACACAAACACTGTTCTACAAACATCAAGGTGTTTCACCCAAATCTGAAGCACAAATCTCAGAGCCCAGAGCTACCAGCTACAGAGTGATGTTTTATTTTCTTCCACCGCTTTCAGTTTCTTGTTTTCTTGATATTCCAGATAGCTGGTTTAACATGCACCAAAAAAAGAGCACGAGAGAGAGAGAGAGAGAAATACACCGTGTGTCACTAGAAAACAGGGGAGGAGAGGAGCCGTATATTACTGTCATTATGTTTGCCAAGTCTTCACTAGATGGCAGTGTAGTGTAGCGATATTGCTTGACAAGTTTTATCACACATGGAATCATTTTAGAAACTTTCTAGGGCCTCCTTTCTCCCTTTTCCTTAGTCTCTCTGTTTCAGTGTCTCCATGAGTGTGTCTGTGCAGGTAGGATAGAAAATCAATGACTCCTCTGAAGGAACTTTCTGAGCCGCACAATATAGATGTTTATTTTAATAACTTGCTTACTTCATCCGACTGCGACCTTTGACCTCCCTCCGTGCGCTCTTTGACTGGGGCCGTCCTGTGGGTGTGGCTCTGCGATTGCAGAAAGCTCAGGAAATTAATGTTTTATCAGCCTGCGCAAAGACAACAACAGCAGCGTAGTGGGTGGGAAAGAGAAACGTCTAAATTTAACTCATCAGCTGATGCCAAGCCAAATAAAATAAAAAGCGGACAGTTTCCTCTTGGTTTCTCTTCCAAAACATCTGGAATTTCATTGGGGCAGATCATATCAATGTTTGGTGGGAGTGTAAAAGTTATAAATGCCATGTTATTGCTATCACAGCAGAGGCTTGTTGACATTCTAGAAAATGGATTTTTGCACATGAAGTTAACATATTTCACGCTCCTTGTGTTTCGTGATGTGTTCCTAGTGTTCTTATCATTTTGATAAGATAAACTGTACCCAGACCCACAGATCACAGGCATGCATGGTTCGCTGTCTACCACATACGCTGTTTGATCGTCTGCCATCACGGTGCATTTGTTGCTCAGTCAAAACGGTTATTCGCAGTCTAAAGCTTGTAATTACCTTGCATTTCTACCTTCTTCACAGCGATAGAATGCACTCTTCAAATGCCTGATGTATTCAGGTGGTGGTGCAGTACAGAGGGAGAGCAACACATCCTACTCACTCACTGTGAGAGAGTATGTGGGAGGAGGTGAAAGCATGCAGGCAAGAATTCACTGTGTGCAATGCCCTCCTCGAAAGCAAAATTTAGAACATGAGGCACACTCAATATGCAGAGGAAAAATATGCCTGGCAGGAGATTGCTGCAGTTTTTCTCCATTTATGGTTAGATACAAACGCAACATGTAATTCCTGCATGATAAAAAAAGCCTTTAAAAATAATGAAGAAAATCATACGTACTTTAGAGAAACTAGTTGGTGTAATATACAGATATAGATATATATATATATATCTATATATGTATGCCGGGGTGGAAGCTTGTCCCTCCCATTTTTTTTTTTCAGTGCAGTCCAGTCCATTCAAAATGCTTGGTCAAGTTTTCTTCCATTCCTTTTGAGAATAGACAGCCGCTGTGACAAGAGGAGCCGAGGGAGTTCAGGAGATCAGAGGCAAAGCAGCAGTTTCCTCTCTTCTGGGAAACCAGATGACCTTCTTCAAAGTGATAATGTAAACAGCTATCCAACAACGGCTGGAATCGTGGGAGTTTGAAATAAAACGTGAAGAATTCTGCTGCAGGATAAGTGTAGAGACAGCAATCAATGTAAGTTGTGTTCCATTTACTTTTTTCCTTTTTTTTTTTTTTACCTTTTTATCCATGAGAGCAGGCATTTGCTAGAGCTAAGATCAAAGCAAACAAGTTACATGGCAGGATGATTTTTTCAAATTATTTTTTTTCTATGCAAGCTTTGAAGCTTTTGGAAAGGAAAGTGTATGTTTTTAGTACACTAATAACAGATAAAGGACACCTTATGGCCCAGGAGAATGGGATTTCTTACAGCAACAGATTGTGATACATTCTTTGTGGAGGGATTTTTTTGTAAACACCATATGAAATTTCAGTTACAGCAAACCTGTAAATAGTTTCTGAGTTGCTGCTTTTTACAGAGAGACTGTGTTGCATCTCTATTTACTGCTTTTTCTAGATTTAACATGGTAGTCGTCTGTCACTGCCTAACTGGCCTGTTTGCTGCAGCAGGGTTACCTCCAGCTGCAGAGGCTTCAAACAGATGTTTTCAATTAGCATCACTCTCCAGAAACATTACTCCGAACAAGCATTTGTTGACTTTAGATGTGGAGCTAGGGCAGCACGGGATTTCATAATGTGTGTGCCTGGTGATGCAAGTTATAGACGGCCATAAAACCCAAAAGCAGGTCATGACCCAAACCCTATCAACCATGCAATCAATTGTTCCTGTTGCCGTTTACACTTAGACACAGTTTTCATTTTATGACGTTTTACGTTAGATTAAGTTTTACGCTGTCATCATCTCCTTGCTAAATTAATTTGATAATAAATGGCTTTTACTGCACTGCATGTAGGTACTTTGTCAGTTTATAGTAAATGTCAGGTTTTTGCACAAATGTGAGAGGTTTATGGAAAATTTACCACATTACCACCTCATTTTTTCATAGTTGTGATTTGAATGTGACAACATGCAAGGATCTGTTAGCCAGGCCACCACCTCAGCCTCAATTAAAGTGAACCACACAAAACCGCTAGATCTCCAACATGGAGGCCATCCAAAGACAACCGCAGTAGGGACTACAGCCAGCTCTTCCCCTTAGGTAAACAAAGTCTGTCTCTTTCCATAGTGCTGCGACGTGTGTGTGTTTGAATATGTCTCCGGCAATGTGTGATCATGCGTGTGCCGACGCAGTTCTACACGTAAATGCCGCGAAGGCACCGATCCAACTATAACAATGTAAATTGTTTCAGGTTCAAAGTGCGCTCTATTGTTGCCACCCACCCTGCTGAGTGGGAGTAGCACGACCATTTTTAGCAAGACGTGGAGTGATATATATTTATGTGAAGTTACCAAAACAATGGCAATGTTTTGTAGTAGAAATTTTAAAGAAAATTTAAAAGGTTTCCTCTCCAAAACGTCTGTGTCTGAGTTTTTCTACAAACCAAGGTGTATTTTATTTATCAGAAAGATGTCAGTAGGAATGTTCTTGTTTCTATTTGGGACCTTTCATTTGATCAAAGTTTAAAGGACCTTGTTTAAAGGAATATGTTTTAGAAACTAACCATTTAAAGAAGTCACTGACATAAAGAAGGCTCTGCTGAGTCTCTCAGCTTAAAAAATGTGAATTAAATAGAGTGCAGAACACTGGATATCTTTCTGGCAACCAGTGCAGGTAGTACTCAACCTTTTGCCCTATGACAGCTGGGATAGGCTCCAGCATCCTTGCAACACTGAATTAGATAAGTGAAAGAAAATGAATGAAAGGATGGAGAGAGGGATGGATGGAGTTAATTCAGACAGGCCGTGAAGTCAAGTAGTAGCAGATCTCATTAATCCCTATTTACTGATCTCAGTGACAGCCCATATCAATGCATCTAGTTGGCAAATCTCAAAGAGCACATGCTCTTTGAGCTGCTTTACTTTGCCTGTAGATGTTTCCCATCTGCAAGCCACTTTGCAACCCACTTTCATCCCAGCTCCTCCTCTTCATGTTGTATCTGATTTAATGCCATGTGCAGTGGTCATAAAACAGAGCCATACCATGCAAATAGACAAAACTGAAAGAAATTAGACACAAATAAATTCAAAAAAAAAATCTTATTCATAATGTCTGCAAAACAGAATCACAAAATGTAGAGAAAGGGGGAAATAAGCAAAACTCTAAGACTCTCTATAGGTAATTATCAAATTTAGTTTGTTTGTAGCTTTATTTCTATACATATATTTGAATACTTGGATCTGGGACAAAAATAGAGCTTTCCATGCCATTGTCAAATCCCAATAAGCAGCCAGTATCATTTATGCTGTGTTCAGAGGCTAAATGTCTGGCTGAGTGAGTGCAACGTAATGGTTACGACTAATATTTCAAACATGTCTGAAAGTCAGAGCTATGATTTAAGTCTTCAAGGTAATCAGCACAGAATGCTTTTGGTTAAAAGAGAAATACAACAGGTCTTTACCCTGTGGCTTAATTATAAAGAAGATCCATCAGTCATGCAGACGGGGTAATCAGGGTTATATTTATGAGATGATTAGTTCGACTCTGTGTATTTCTGTGAAACAGTACAGTTTGTGTCGATTTCTAATCTTTCTTCTTGATGCCATGTTATCTGGCACCGATTCTCTCTTTCCCTTACTAATTTTGCCTCACACAGCATAAGCATTGGTTACCAAGGCAACCATGCTTGCAAGGACCTGAAATAAAGTTGACATCTCTCTCTCTCTCTCTCTCTCTCGAAATTAGTCATCATGATAATGTTCAGTGCTAAATACTAGCAGTTTCTGGCTGCTAAGGAAAAAGAAAACACTGATGATGACTTGAAAAAATAAGGAAGGAATGCTCTAAAAAATAGCACAGCAGTTGCATTATGGGAAATGTATTATCTCATATTTTTGGCATTTGATATACAGAAACTCGAGATATTTTTACCTCATGTTCATCAACTGTTTGGAAGAATTTTAGAGACATTAATTATTAAATTTTTAATCAACATATTAGTCATTTATTAATCATAAATCAGGAAAGTATTTAAACTACAACTCTACGTGATGCCTATACTGAACAATCCCCATGCTGTGTTACGTACCTGTTAAAGAACAGAGATCCCTCTGTCAGCTTTTCCCTACAGAGAAAAGAGATAAAGCACTAGCACTGGTGTGATCATAACCCCCCCAGAAACCCATCAAGGGCAGAGATAAAAGATAAATCCACAGGTCAAAAGGTGGCTACACACATCCCAACACGCTGTGCCTTCCACAGGGCCAGATATCTTTCTTAAGTTCAACCATGACACGACACTGATCACCATTCCCTGTGCCTATGTCTCCCGGGTTTTACTTTGGGTTTACTCCAGTTCACACGCTGGTCCCTCATCTAGCATGACACCCTGAAAGCTTTCGCCTACTCTTCTCTAAGCCTTTAGAAAAGAAAGTCAGCTGTGACTTTTTGGTGTCATGCTTTGCAGTTTTTCTTGAGTTTATTGTTCACTCTGAAATGGAGTTTGCTGTGTTTGCTTTACTTTCTGAGTTTTCTTTTATTTTCCACTCTTCACCACACGGTTAGTGGTTATAACTTAACTCTAACTATACCAAATTTCACCAATATCTTCTGCAGGAATGGTTTTTCTTAGAGCAACAATTCTGCATCGGTATTTATATTGCATCTCTTTGATTAATCTTATAAGGAATTATACGATTATTTCCCAGAGTTTTACTCTACTGTAGGCTACATGCTTTCATTTGATCTATCCAGGCAGTATTTGTGTGTCTGATTTCAATGTCACATCCAGCAGAGCACTAGTAGGTTTTTGACAAGAAAAAGGTGGGATTCCAGTAGCGGACATCAGTATCCTCAACAGTAATCTGTATGAATGAGTCGTCAAGTAATAACACCTGACATTTGGTGAGTTGCTTTCAGGATAGGCTGGCCTCACTGAAAAGTTTAAATAGCCAGCAAGAATGTGGTGCTTGGAAGGTGGGAGGATGTTGTGCGCAGACATTTAAGCTTGCTTGTGGTTTCTGGTGGGAACCCTGCCAGTAACAGGGAGGCAGGGTTCCGAGCGGAGGGGGGAGTTTAGGGGGTCACGCTGCTCCAGAGTGAGAAAGTTCTGCTTTTCATTACATCAACCCATATGTCCACATATCTGCCCCGCCTCCAAGACTCCACTGTGTTTCCTGCAATTGTTGTGTCAGTCAGTGATCTAATCCTTCTCTCTCTTACATCTCAAAATCAAGATTTTGGTACGAGTGTGCCCGATTGTGCGTGAATAAAAGCGGTAATACATCTGTGGGCTGACGGAAGCCGTACTGAGAAAATTGGAAATTCCAGACTTGCATTCATTTAACAAGGAGTGCATTTGAATATTGCTACACTACAGCTCGTAGAGGGTGACCAGCAAAGCAGAAAAGAGTAGAGAGGTGGCTGCTCTTTTTAACACAAATCTGCACAGCCTTGCATTCAGTTGTACTTTGATCTTATTCCTTATTTCTGTTGAGAGAACCATCTTATTTCACTTAAAGAAAAGCAGCGTGTCTAAAAGAACCTTGCACAACAATGTGGCCGTTCAAAAAATATGATTTGTGCAGCCAGCACATTAAGTGGTGGTCTTTTTTTACTTTACAAGTGAAGTGGGCATGCTGTGCTTGTGAATTCGGGAAAAGTAAGTGTGATGTGAATAAAATAATGAGAATTGTTATAGTCTCTCGTCTTTGAGACACTTTATGAATTGCTTTCTGTAAGCAAATATGCTATATTGTGGAAAACTTTTTTTTTATGG
>NW_024582368.1:3622078-3663886 GCF_018398535.1 Haplochromis burtoni
GGGGGGCACTTATTCTGGCTTTGAAATATTCTGTTTTTGTATGATTGAGGCATACAGCTTTGATGTAAACCTCCTCGGAGCTGCAGTGGGATCACAGGCGTCTCAGTTATTTATGATATGAAGTGGCAGGAGTTAATGAATCACACACTGAGAGGCAGAGAGCAGGAGAGAAGAGTAATTTAAAAAACACACACAGACACACAAACTTTACTTCAAATCCTCACCAAAAATTATTGCAAGCCTGTAAGATATTCCCTGGGGGGGATTTTAAGAATAAGGTTTATTAAGGAATATTACAGGAAAGCTACAGTGTGGTTGTGAAAAACTAAGCTCTGAGTGGCCATGCTTTTGTCCCGCTCAATACAAACGCTCTAGTGGGTGGATAAGTGAAGTCACATGGTCACTTTTCCTCTTTCCCACACCAACACACCCACACCCTCCTCCATGCAGCCAATCTTCACTCTTCAACTCACTACTTACCCGCAGCGGGCAGCCTGCTGCTTCGTCTGGATACTGTAGCAGCACAAGTTGCAAGCCTGTTTCCCCCCAAAACCATGCATCCGAACTGGGAATAATATCCGCGTGGCTCACCTTTATCCACGTTTCAGGAGATATTCGACATCACGTCGCCCGGAGGTAGTTAGGAGAACTTTGCTTCAGGTAATTTTCAACTTGCAGTAACAGTTTTACTTTTGGGTTCATGTGCTCGCTTTGATTTTTTTTTTCTTCAGCTCGTACCTCTAGCTTTGGCTAATACATCCCCCTCTGCGTTACTTTTCGTTGCAGTAACGGTTAAAAGTTGTAATTTGATGCCACGCATCGAGTGGTTGATTACAGGCTGCCATGAAAACAGCTGTGAGAGTGTTATTTCTGCTTTAGTGGAGTGAAATTGTTGCGTTTCCCGGCCTAATGTGAAGTAGACCTAGCTGTATCTCCCTCCACCCCCACATCAGGTAACACTGCAGCATCAAAGGCGCACGCTGCTTTTCAAAATATCTCATTTGCATGAGGTGACCAGGGCCGGCTGTAGCCTTTGGATTCGGTGCCCCCGCCCCCACTTTTTTTTAACAAAAAAAATGTTTTGGTTGAACGGCCTGCTCTTTTCTCCCAAAACAGCTAAGATTATTATAATTAATTATAAACTCAAATCTACTGCCTGTCTTTACAAAAATGTTTAATTAGTAGATTCATTATTTTAGACTTAACTATGTCTGTGTGCATTTCCAATGCTTCTGGGCTATTTGCTGTCATATTTCAAGTTAGTTACTTTATCAATAGTAAAGTTGCATCCTATGTAGTTATTGGAACTGTCAATAATGATGACTTAAATGTAGGCGGGTACATGACAAGAATGTTTAAATAAAGCTGTATGACTATTTTTGACTTGAATAAACCAGTCACATTTGTATTAACAGTAAAATAAAAATGTCTGGAAGGCAGATGTCAACAGTTGATTGAACAGTAAAGCCGGGGCTCTCTGTGTGACACCTCATTTGTTTGAGGTTAGGAAAAACAGATTTATTTAGTTATTTATGTGTCTTTTAAACAAACAAAGATACCACTGTGGTGTAAATGCCTGCAACTTTCTGCCTGTGGGGACACAAGTACATGCTGTAGGTAACCCTGTGAAAGTTAATAAACTCAGAGGAAAGACACAACTTTAGCTCCTGTTTGTTTTGTTAAATCGAGATTATTGGCAAACCTCTGTAACATCTTACGAACAAGTGCGTGTGCATAACTTTGGAAATTGTAAGTATGTAGATTGGTTCTGTTGCTGAAATCTTATCATCTTATCATAAAGTCTTATCATTTAGATCTCGTCCTGTGGACGAAAAAGGCTGTTCACCGATATCATTCTTTTCATAAACAAGGAGCTTTGAGGCTTCCTCTAATTTGGCTTGAGATTAGTTTGGGCAGTTTGGATTGTAGGCATGCTATCATGCACTGGTTACATGGATGGTTACCTCATGATGGCAGCCGCTGTTTATTCCATCGTCTTGTCAACAGTTCAGGGGATGGAGTTTGTGTTATTGTAGTTAAAAGACTGTTTTTGTTAATAAACTTGTTGCTGTAATCATGATTTAACCAAAAAAAAAAGAAAAAGAAAAGAAAGCCTGGCGTGCCAGTTCCCCCCTGATATTATGCACCCTAGGCAACCACCTAAGCTCTTCATGCCTGGCTCTGCTGCTGGCCATGCTTTATAGCTTCTTGATGAACAGAAGAGTTGAAGCTGTTGCTACTTTCCTCTCACAGTGTATAAATTGGCCTCAGTCTGTGTGGAGAGGAAGGAGATGTTGAAGTTTGGTGCTGAAACCCACTAAGTAACAGAAAACTGGAAATACTGCCTTTCAGTTGTATTTGTCTGCCAACCCATAAGGCTGCAGTTTATATCCATGTCTGTCCGGACTTATACAACATTTGTTGTGAAGAATCTGAAAGAATCCACGATGGTGTCACCAATTTAATATCAACCAAATGTGAAATAGTCACATTGTCTGTTCTTTAGACATGGTGTTGAATAATTGTCTCTGTTAAAAATGCTAATGACACAGTGAAGATGACCTAACTTAACCAAAAACTCCTTTTATCCCTGCACCGCAGCATTTCGCGCCTTTCAGGCTGTTGCGTGCTGTGTCAACCTGACGTGTAGTTACATTTCTCGGGCTGTGCACGTCAGGTTACGTAGAAGGTTACGGCGAACAGTTAAAAGGAGATCCCGGTAACAACACAAGTTACCGAGTGATTTCCTGCTGAAATGAAATTCATGCCTTAGACTTCGAATAACTTGATGGTTAGATAAACTGTCGTTTCTGTCAGCAAACAATAAAACAGTGTTTACCTAAGTGTGAATCAATGGATTGTAAACAATCTGTAAGTATTATTTAGCTGTTTAACTGTAAAGTTGCAACAAATATTTCTAAAACTTTGGTAAGTACTGTTTTGTTATGCAAACTAATGACCAGTTGACATAAACACTATTAATCATTTACTGTTGGCAGTGATTATTACAAAGTGTTGCCAGTGTTCTCTGATAAAACATAATATACCGCTGAGGAATGATAGAGACAGAAATGTTGGTTCTGTGCGTGTTTGTGGGGAAAAGTAAGTAAAATGTACTGATCGCAATAAAACAAAAATGCTATTATATTCACAGTAGCTGTTACTAACTTGTCATTTTTGCAAAGCACCAGCTTTTGTCCTTTCCAAGCAGCACCAGTCACATAACAATAATCGCCTCTCTTTTATCTCCTTCTCTGTAATTACATTAGTCACTATTGCACCCATCCAGCATCTTTTCTGTTAAAACAACATCAGTTGCCTTGACAGCCTGAATGCGAAATGAGCTGTGATGTTTTCTCCTTTCTTCCAGAGGAAGAGTGGGAGGCCTTGCGGTGAGGATATGAGTTTGGTGGATGTGAGGCAGACGGTGGGGTCTCTGACCCTGGCCTTGTCCAGCAACGACTCCAAGGAGCGCTACTTTGACCGCGTGGATGAGAGCGACCCTGAGTATCTCCGGAGCAAGAATATGTCACCGGACCTGAGGCAGGACTTTAACATGATGGAGCAGAAGAAGAGGGTCACCCAGATCCTGCAGAGTCCAGTATGTAGCAAGAGGCTTCATACAAATAGCCTCCTACACACAAGCTTTCACTGTGTATGAGTAATAAACAGAGCTTTAAACCCCAGAGAGATACACTCTACCCTTTACTCAATGCTGATTGTAGTGCATGTATTTTTTACTTGTTTATGTGCACATCATTTAATATACTGCATTCTATTTTAATATGGGTTAGCTTTAGCTTACAGAATTAAGTGTAAATGGTTCTACCATTGTTACTGTCCAGATTATTAATATTATTATTATCATCATTACTTTACAAAGGGGGTTAGTGTTAGTCTGCTTCTTTTTCTGTGTATCAGTGACTCATTTTTAAAGTTAAACTACACTTGGAGGCATTTTTCACTATTTTCCTTAAAATCCTAATTGTAGCACTTCTTGTTGTCCTTAAGCCTATGTCAGTTTATTAGGTACATTTCAGTTAAGTTAATAATAAGACAGCACAGCAAAAACTCAGCCTAAATAATGTAGAGATTCACCCTAGGATATAATTTGCATCATTTAGAGATCTGTTCTATTATGTGATCTGCTCTCGTCGACAAAAGACAGAATAATATAAACACCAGTGCATATAATACACAGTATTGCTTCAGTAAAACATTGATAAAATGGAGGAGACAGCACACAGTCAGTGTAAGTACAGGGATGTGAAATAAGTACACACCAATGAAGTGCATGGAAATAAGACGAGCCCACACTCATCTGTGATTGCATAACCCACCAAACAAGTGGAGCTCATCACATCACCATGGGAACCGTGGTCGGATGAAGCAGAATGCCTGAGCTTAGTTGCAGCTCAGGAGAAAATGATGTCGTTTCAAGATTCACAGGCTACTCTTGACGCAGAAATTGATGGTCGAGTTTAATGCCAGCTCCTTCTTCTAGTGAACCCCCTTTTCACAGATGTACACAAAGAGCTTTTTTTAGTGGTCTGGTGATTTGTGTATAGTTGTTATAAGGAGCATCTGAAAGCTCGCTGTGCTTCCCCACACATCCTGTGAAGGTGTTGGAAGTAGGACAAAGATAGGCTGCGTGTACATGAGTTGCTAGGTTTTAGCTTCTTTGTACCACATCTCCTACTATAAAAAAGTTTTATTTGGTTTTGTTTGCAGGTGTTTAAAGATGAATTAGAAGGTCTGATTCAGGACCAGCTGACTAAGGGCAACAACCCTACAGGTCTCATGGCACTGAGGCAGATTGCTGACCTGGTCATGGCCAGCACCACGGGAGGGGCAGGCCCCTTGACTGCTCCCATCAGTGAGTGGCCTCGTGTGCTCGTGTGTGCATCTGAATGTATCCATTTATGTCCCTTTCGGCCTGTTTGTCATTCAACGTGTATCCTGCGTCGGTGTGCATCAGCCAGACTGAATATCTTCATTGTTGGAGGCTGAATTCCCCAACTCCTGTGACACTCAACAACCCTGAAACAGCATAAAATGCTCAATAGTGCTTTTATTAAGTAACTCTCATGACCAGTCTGAGTAATCAAGTATAGCAGTTTGCAGTGTTCATTATACTGGCCTGACCTTTTACCCCTGTGTTTCAGTGGGAGGTCACAGAGCTGACACTGGGAAGTTATAGTTTTAGACAGTTTAATGATCAAAACTGTAAATGTTTGGAAAATGTAAGAACATGCTTTGAAGTGTTGAGGCAGACCTGCGCCTTTAAAAAGCCAAAGTGGCTATAAAAGTTAATGCCCTGCATCATTAATGGCCTTATATGGTATTACATCCCCAAAATACCCTCAGATACACTTTGGGAATTCTGAGTAGGGCCCTTTTTTTTCAATCTTCAGCTGAGGAGACTCATGTTCCCCGGGATGTTTGACTTTACATACTGTGGAAACAAATCATGTAAACATGCTTGTACATTTTTCGGATGCACTGCAATGTACTGATGATGTTATGTGCTGTGGCAGGCATCGGGATGGTGACCCCAGTCAATGACTTGTATGGCGTAGAGTCTCCCTCCTTTGCCAAAGGGGAGAAACAGAGTCGCTGCAAGCTGGCCAGCCTCTACAGGCTCGTTGACCTCTTCAGCTGGGCTCGCTTTACAAGCTCTTACATTACTGTGAGTACAACTTCACAATCATGCTCCAGTGCACACCTGCTTATGTATGCAGCACGAGGTTTGTGTTTCTTTATGTGTTCCTTGTTCTCTGGCACCTGGAAGGCTTAAAGGGGAATACCACTTTATTTTCAGAAACTATATATTATTTATGGCATAGAAAAGTAAGGTTTGTGAATATGAAGCAAGAATTCACAACCATACATCTGATGTACACCTTGGAGAACATCAGAATGTTAGGTTCTGATATTCCCCAAAGACAAAGCAAAGACAGACACATTTTTGAGTTTTTCTAAGTTAAAAAAAAGCTTTTGTCTGTGGTTCAGAGTTTCTTTACCCTTGACTTGGGAAAATGTGTCTTCCTTCTCTTAGACAGTGTTAACCCCTCTTGAAAAGAAAAAAAAACATTGTAAATGTAGAGATTTCATTCCTCATGGCAGCAGCAGTGGTGGTTGGTTTTTGTTTTTTTTTTACTTAGACAAATGTTTAAAAATGCTGCCTCAAAGCTTTTACATCAGTTAATTTATATTAAAGGATAGTCACAGGATATGCAGTGTATAAAGCCTCCGTCACATGGGCCTGGTCACCAGTGGACAATGCTTTTCCAACCATCAGTTGCTAGGAAAAAATGTGTATTCCCCAACGGTTTGGAAAAGGCTGCTGAGGTTTGCTGGCAGTAGGTAGGTGAGACTGGTTGCAAAGAGTCGTATGGTGCTACATAAAAAAACCATTGTCACCTATAGTTTGTATGGAAGATGATGATTTGACTGCCCAGCCACTCAGTGAGCAGTGGCGAAACCGAAAAGTGTGATAAATACAAAGGTGAAGCACCCTCTTTGTGACTGATTTCACCCAGTAACAGCCAGCAAGCACTTACCAACCAGCTGGGGAATACACATTCTTACCTGGCAACTTGAGGTTGCCAAGCGGTCAATGATTTGTATCACCTGGGCTTTATCTCACACTGCTAACATTTATCTGCAAAACAAAACCAAAGCAATTTTTAAGCATTTTCTGCCAGTGAGTTTGAAATATTCCAAAGAGTAATGAAACCAGAAAGGGCAGCCACATTGATGCTAGATGAAGATACATGTAGACTATATAAAAACAGACATGGCTCTTTTTGGGACTCTTGTTCTGAAGCCCCTGTTTTGCATTTAAGCCACTGTCCTCTTGATTTTTGTACATCAAACTTGAGCTTTTCGCCACTTTACTCATGTGTTCATTTTGTCATAGGTACGTGTCAGTAAAGAGCAGGACCACATTCTCATCAGTCCACGAGGTCTTTCTTTTGCTGAAGTGACGGCAGCAAATTTGGTAAGGAAAGTAGTTGAGTGTGTTATTTTTAGTTGGGAATATAGTTTTAGTACTACAGATGGCAGTTTATTTGGCCAATTCTGATTCCCATTTATTTGTAATACCAGTTTCTGTTGATTTCGATTTTCTTTCTGAGAACTAACTAAAAGCATATACAGACAAAAAAGTAACTTTTCATTAACGCCAAATATTATTTTCATGATTAAAAGAAATGATTAAACTTTACAATTTGCCTCAAACTATAAGTTTCAGGATCTTATTTAGAACAAGTGAAAATAAAGTGCTTTGCTACTGGAAAGCGGGACAAATAGTTAACTGAAAATTAGTTGCTGCTCACTCACCTTTACCATATACGTATTTTGCCTTCCAAACAAAAGCAGTTGCATCAGCTTCATATAACAAAACAAACATCCGGTACCTAAATCGTTTCTAGTATTCCAGTATTTTATTGTTGGGTCTCTACCTTAAAATATAAAACGCCTTGAGGCAACTGCAGTAAAACTGTACTGAATTAGCAGGATATTGACTATTTTCTTTTGTTCACTTATCTCCATTTTCCTCACAAATGCTTTGATCTGTTGCTCACGCCAGGCTGAGATCTGATTAGCTTTAGCTTTAGCCACTTGGCCTTTGTTAGCTTCTTTAAAATGTCCATGTTCAGCTGGGTGAAAATGATTTAAGTGCCTCATTAAGACCAACCGTGGTTTATTTTGGTGAACCTTGTGTCTTCACTCACAGTGATGTGTTTCCACACTAACATCATTTTAGTGTGTGGCTGTGAGTGTGCTGCATGTTGTATATGCATGAAACGGACCAGTTTGTAATTGAACATATGGTAGGCTGACCGGCTTTTCACTGGTCAATACGTACATCTCTATTTACGACATGTACCTGGCAACAGATGTGAATTAATAATGATTGGACTGAATGTAAATTACACAAAATCATTCTGCAGTCACAAGAAAGGGCATTCACACACTCCTCCTGCAGCTGACAGGTGAACAGGTACCACCCCAATAATGTGACCAGCCGTAAAGTTTTACAAAATGATTTTAAGCAGATACACAGACGCTTTAAACATCAGAAATCACACAGTTAACAACAGCATAAAATCTGTGTTTGTGTTCTGTTATGACTGGAAGGGTCAGTCAGCTGTAAATTTACATTATTGCCAGTTGGCTCGTTCTCTTTCATGCAGTGGTCTTACACTTCCTGACAGCTGACGCACTCTAAAAGCATACGTTTTTCCTTAATGTTAGCTTTTGGTTTTTGCAGTTGTCATTCTAAAAATTTAAAAATCGTCACGAGCTCAGATCCTAATAGGATTTTTATTTGATTTACTTAAAGTAAACCAGTGTTAAATGAAGTCAAGTTCATTAAAAATGAATCCGAAACCAGTCGTAGTCTTGGGGAAATTTGTTAATTTAATTAACTGTTTGATTTTGAGACAATGGCATATCAAAGAAAGGATATGAAAAGTATCCGACACACAAGTGTGGTTCTGTGCTGTTTGCTGTCATCCACCTCACACTGTTTCACTGCTCGACAGGTTACAGAAGTAGTCATATTGCCCCCGCAAAAATAAAGGAAAGAAAAACAACACTGCATATTCTAAACTATTAAAAGAAATGCACTTCTAAGGAGAAGAAAACATTCTGCTAGACCTTAAGCATGCACACAATGTGTACTTGTAATTAACAATTGTAAACATGACCTTGTTTAGACACAAACTCCACAGGGTACCTTTAATGGTTCAGTCACGCTGCAGGCAATTATTACCTTAAGGTTTATAGTGTTATAAAAAAAAAAAGCAAACCAGAGTTGGGTATTCTTTTAAAGTACTACACCTACAACTACTGCTGACAATACTAAACAGCCAGCTCCCATTTCTCACAAATCTCTGCTTGTTGTTTGTTTGTTTTCTCCAATATTTAGGTGAAGGTCAACATAATTGGTGAGGTTGTAGACCAGGGTTCTACTGATCTGGGCATCGACCAGTTTGGATTTGCTCCCCATTCTGCCATTTATTCAATGCGCCCTGATGTGAGATGCATCATCCATGCACACACCGCAGTTACAGCCGCTGTAAGTACGCTCGGGGCAAATATTAAATGAGCTTCATTTTAATCAAAGCTGCTGCTAAATACTACTTTGGTATCACACGAAGAAGGCTGAGTTAAAGGCAGCCCCCTGCATGTCTAGTTATTTTAGATGCTGGCAGTCTGTAATGCAGTTTCTGTTCTCTCTCTCGTTTTTCTTTTTTTTCTTTTTTTTTTTTAAACCATTTTCTTTGAAGCTTTGTTATAAAATGCACAGCACATGATGTGTGCACCATTTTATTTGTGCCCGACAGCGAAAAAGGCGCCTCTGTTTATGCTGGTGTGTCACACGCTTAGTTGTTTTTATCCCATGCTAACAGGTGTCCTCGATGAAATGTGGAATCTTGCCCATTTCCCAAGAGGCTTTGCTTCTGGGAGACGTGAGGTGCTTTGGTTACCATGGCAGCCTGGATGATAAAGAGACAAAGGTGGAGTTTCAGAAAGCTCTGGGCCCGACTGCCAAGGTACTGTCAAAGCAAGGCACTCCATTAGTGGCAAGCTCACGTTCACGTGGGACAGAGTGGGCTTATTATGTTGTACTGTATGCACATGTGCTGGGGGTATTTGTACCACTGGTTGGTAACTGTAAATAGCTGAGTACACTAAAATATTTAGTTTGTTTAGATATGGAGTGTAGGTACAACAAATAGTCTTAAGCAGTTTGTTTAGCGTGTTTACCCATTTTAATAATAAATAAATAAAATAATAAAAATTAATAAATATTAGAACCACCTATTTAGGGACTACTCTGACATTTAAAGTAAAGTTAGATGAGACGATACCGCTCTCATGTCTGCCACGCAATCATTGCAAGCAGATGAGCAAATTTAAAGAGGTAGAGGCTGCTTAAACCAGCCGATCTAAGATTGTTCCAGGGCTCCCAGCCCAGAAATAGTCTGGTCTACCAAAGTGTTTTTCCTTGAAGCCTGCTTATTTATTCTTTTTTTCACCCCCAGTGGTAGTCCCATATATTTAGACTATGCTGAAAACTACAGCTCTGTGACTCATTTTTATTTATTTCTTTATTTTGGATCTCTGATAGCTGAAGAATGCTGCATATCACTGCCATTTTTTCACCCACCATCTAGAGTTAGGCAGTTTTATAAATATATCACCAAATGTTAAATCATTACTCAAAAACAACACAAACTGAATCGTCACCACCAGCTTCTTAATGTGCTGAACAATGACTACAAAGAGAGAAAGTTAGAAATGCTTTAATATCCTTGTCTGTACCAGATGGCATCCCTGGATTGCCACAATATTAGTGTGAAATGTAATGCTGAGAGCAATATTTGACTTGGGTCGACCAGCTAAGCAGCAGTCACAACATATTAATACTGCAGATATCTCATATATTAGTAACAAAAGAGCCATAATGTGCATGAACGTAAACTCTAAAAGGGCAAAAAGAAGCTTTAATAGGCAGATTTGTTACTGTTGGACAGAACGAGGCTACTGTACTGCAGTCGTTATTTTATTTTAGCTGTAGCCTTGTATGGAACAGACAAATGTGAGAATGTCATTGAGCTTCTGATCTAATAAATGCATTCTTAAAAGAAATGTCTAATTAAACTTTTAATCATAGCCATATATTTTTCATTAATGCACATTCAGGATGTACTAATGTGGCAGTTTGTGTTTTTCAGCTGATGATCCTGAGGAATCACGGGCTTCTGGCTTTGGGAGAAACAGTAGAAGAAGCTTTCCACTATATGTACCACTCACAGCTCGCCTGTGAGATCCAGGTATAAAAATCGTTATTCTTGATCCTACCTGCCCTTGGTAATGGAGTGTAATTGCGCCATTCCGGTCAAAGCAATTGGTTAACTTCGATGTGGCCTTTCTTCACACTTCATAAGTCAGTTTTATGCGTGTGAGTCACTGATATTATTTTCCAGCTTTTATTTGTTGAAATGTTTTTCCCCTCTGTCTACAAATGAGTCAGACACATAAAACAGAGCAGTGCCTGAAATGGAGGCAAAGCTAATATCAAGCGTGCTGCTTGCTTGAGTAAAGCTGATTCAAATATGTGTCAGTGATCTCTGTTTACAGACAGGTAGAACCCCGCAGTGTTCCTGAAACACTCCTGTTGCTTTGTGCAAGAGATCCTTTTGCAGCGATTTTTTTTGTTTTCTCGACTCTGTTGGTTTTTCCGTCGTTTTTGACGTGTTCAGAGTTCACCTCACTTGCAATTGTTTAATTATATAATTCTATGATGGATTGTTTTGAAATTAAAATGATGTGTCTCAGAAAAGAAAGTTTTAGAATTAATCTCCAATTTTTATGAGTGAAATCCTCAGTGAAAATTGTATTAACACAATCTTCGATGGTACAAATGGCTTTGTTTAGGTGAACGCTATGAGATGTTCAGGCGGCGCGGACAACCTCGTTCTCCTGGACAGGGATAAGTTTAAGCCCCTGACCCAGGGAGTGGCCGCTGCCGGTGTCGTCATAGACAACGAGGTCAAGTGGAAAATAGGCGAGGCAGAGTTCGAGTCTCTTATGAGGATGCTAGACAACCTGGTGAGTGAACCCTGACCTGTGCCTTTTACCCACGATGCTTTGAGTTTCCTGTCTCACATGCTTCCTCGGGAAGTTGCTGACTAGAGGACACAATGAAACTTCATGTGTTTTTTTGTTTATCTAATCTTAAATGGATTTTTTTGTAATTGACTCATATTGTTTTCTGATATTTGCAGATTTCATTTCCTAATATTCAGGATACTGTTGTTCTAGCTGTGAGAACAGAACTCCTTCTGCTGGGCTTTGTAAAAGCATACACCCTGATTTTTATTTATTTTTTTAAGCCTCGCTGATAATGCCCAGGCCCTGACATGTTTTGTGGACACAGAAGATGTCAGACTGTCTGCTCGAGTCGCCTTCCTGCTAACAGCTCCGGCTGGAACAGACTGCAGCTGTGTTAGCTCTGTGTGATCAGAGATCGCCCACCCTCTCAAACATAGCTTCCAGATGGTGAGCCGTGCTGCGGGCAGTTACAGCCACACGGACCACACAGCCACTTAGTGCAATAACTCCCGTGTACTCAATTTGGAAATAGGATTTGGCATTTTCTTCCAGACTGTTGAGTATACCACGGGGCGAAAATGCCAGCGCAGTCGTTGCAACTGCACGCCTGACCTTCCCTGACAGAGGGTGGAGTTTGATTGTTGCCGTGTCAGAGATGATTCCCAAACAAAGACAACAAAAAAGCTGAGCTGCGCTAAAGGTCACAGCTAATGATGAAGGAATGGTATCTGACAGAAGGTGATTTAGAAATTGCATTGCATGGTTTTAAAAACGATTTAAAAAGAAAAATGCTCAAAGGAAAGGCTTCTCTAAACCAAGCAATGAGATGGAAAGGTGAAACAGATTAGGGGTGTGGATGAGGAGTTGGCCTTTTAAAGTACCTGCTTAATTAAAAATATCCTCCTATCTGTCCGTTCACCTTTTCATTATATTAGATTCTGTCACACATGTTGGCAATAGTTACTGTAGCTCTTGCACTCCTTTGTACAGTTTGTGCAGAAATTTATGATGATGAATGCTACGACTGATACGCCCTGAATTGTATTTGTTTACTGTGTTTCAGTCACACTTAAAGCATTTGGAAACTGAGCTTTAGTTTCCACTGAACGGCTCTGTGAAAAATGGCTTGCTGGCACTGCGACGATCAAAGCTCAATGCAGAGGGGATTTTTATTTTTTATTTATTTTTTGTGGCAAACTTGTCAAATTGCCTGTGCAGAAATGCCAGTTTTGATTGTTTTTAATGTAGCGTTACACTGCTTTTCTTCAGACCACACTTTTCTACATACTGCAAGGACCCATCACTAGTTTTCTAGTTGTCTCTCTCCGTCTTTGATGTATTGTTAACAACACACTCCTTCAAACCAAAGTTGTGTCTTCTCCCTTTCAAACTGGAGGCGTCTGCAAAAATGCTGTTTGTATATATTGCGTTTAAATATTTAAAAGTATTGTGTAAGTGGATTCTGGGTGGCCTGTGAATCATTTGAATTGTGGGGGGTTTGGGGTTTTGGGTTAATATTTCTTATTTATCCCATGAGCAGAGAAGAATAGTGCAAAATATTTCAAAGACTTTAACTTCTGGCAAAGGGAAACTCTCGGTGCGTGTGCCGTAATAATATTTTCTCCTTGTGTAACGTGCTAGGGATACAGAACGGGCCATTCTTACCGGAACCCCATTGTCCGTGAAAAACCCCGGTCTAAGAATGACGTCGAAATCCCCGCCACAGTGTCGGCTATGCCGCCAGAAGACTGTGAGCTTGGCCTGCGGAGCCCCTTCAAGTTTATGGCGCAGAAACAACAGAGAGAAAGGACTCGGTGGCTTAATTCACCCAACAGCTACTTGAAGGTCAATGTTCCTGAACAGTCACCCAGCGGGGACGTGAGCCCGAGGACAAAAACCATGGTGTGTTGATTTTATTGTCAAAGTATAAGAGGGAATGAAACGATTTGATCCTATCGGCTTTGGTGTCCTGAGCAAGCTCGTCTTTTGAGGTGCCCATTTTTATCTGTGTTAGCCTGCCCTCTTGTGGCAAGTTTTTTAAATGCACTTTTTTTATATTCTGAATTCTTGCTATTAATCTATGTGTGTGTTTGCTTCATTTAAATTCTCTCAGTGGATGAAGTCCTCGCAGCCAGGCTACAGCGTTGGCACCCCAATAAAGATTGAAGACCCTAACCAGTTTGTCCCACTCAACACTGACCCCACTGAGGTTTTGGATAAGAGGAACCGGGTCAGTTGAAAAATGATCACATTTTCCACAAGATTGGCCCCAGATGTTACAAACCTGGGCGGTAGAAATGCACAAAGATTGGAACAGCGACACTGTCATTTGAATGTCAGTCATAGCATCTAATAACCAAAATCCTATAAAGCTGAGATTCCTTTGTTGAATATGTTTGTTCAGATAAAAGAGCAACACAGAGGTGACCAGATGACCCCGGGACCTAAATCTCAGTTACTGGCAGGCATTGTTGTGGACACCATACCAGGACCAGTAAGTTTATGTATCATTTGTAAAAAAAAAAATTGCAACATTAGCAGCCGGATTTCATGATGCAGTGTGTGTTATGGTATTTTAGTGTTTTCTCCATTTGCCTAAGCACGTCTGAAAATAACGCACAACTCAACCCACATACTAAATTGCTGCTCAACTCATGAAGACATTTTTCTTACAAATGTGTCTTTCCAACAGACAGGATTTATTGCTAACAATCATTGTTAAAACAAAGATAATTAACTAAACACAAATTTGTGGCCTTGGAGTGAAGTCCATATACAAGGTCTAACATTAGATTATAGCTTGTTGTTTACACACCTATGTTTCTTAAACCGTTCAGTTACGAGTTGGTGATCCAGGAATTTTGAATCAGTCATCTCTCCAAATTAGTATCAGGTGTAGTGCCTGTGGTCTTACTTAGTTTAAACAGTGTTTCAGACTGCAACACACACAGCAGCATTGTTCATCAGGATCATGTGACACGACTAAAACAAGAGTTGTTCAGGAATGGTTTGAGGAATTTGAGTCCATTGATCTACAGATCTTTCAGCTTTGGAGGCTGATAAATGTCAAGATTACAAAAAAAATATGTAGCCAAAAAGCCCGAACACACAGAAGTAAATGAATAGCACACTAAAATATTCTGTCTGTCGTGTTCATTGAAATTTGAAAAAGGTCACACATTCTTGTAGATTTTGATTGCGGAGGTTAACGCAGTGTTTACATTTATTTCCTTATGAAAGCAACCAAAAATGCAAATATAAAGAGGAACTATATGCGTAAGATTTTTAATTATGTAGATTGTGCCAATTAAACACATGTAGCAACAGTCATGATCCTTCCATAAATCCTAATTGGAACACCTTCACAAAAAGACTGTGATTATGTGTTATTTTATTTTGTAAGTAAATAAAATATAATGCAAAGAAAGTTTCTAGCTATAAACATGCAAAGAATTTGAAGATTTTACCATCTGTGGTACGCGATAGGATTAAAAGATTCAGGAAATCCACAGAAATCTCTGCATGCTAGCAGCAGTGCTGAAAGCCAGTAATAAATCATCTTGATCTTTACAACCTCAGGCAGTAGTGTAGTGGAAACGAGTGCACGGGCTTAGGAGCACATCAGAAAACCACTCCGTTGCATTCAGAAATGGAAGCTGAATGGAGTTGGTGCAACTTGCTCATGTGAAGGCACCATTAATAATGAATGATATTTGGGTTTTAGAGCAACATGTACTGCTATCCAGATGCTGCATTTGGTTTTTTTTTTTGTTTCATAAGGGACGCCTTTCCTTATTTAAGCAAGAGATTTCTGAGCGTGTGATATCAGCGTGGCTCCATCATGAAAGGGTCTGGGTGCTAAACAGCCATGTCTGCAGTTCAGTCGGTTACCAGTTGAACATTTGTCACTTAACGAAAAAACAAAGTAGAAAAAAGAAGTCCTTCTATATTGGAGCAGCTGAAATCCTTCACCATGTAAGAAGGGGGGTGGGGGGAGGTGTTGTGCTTTGATAACTGTACAACAGTTTGTCAGAGCTCAAATGTTTACAGACGGTTTTAAAAGAAGAGGTGATGCAACACTGTGGTAAACATTCCCCTGACCCATTTTTGCTTTTAAGAAAAGGAGTTACCATTATTACATTTATAAAGCCCCAATATATTAAAAAAAAATAAATAAGTTTTTACTTTCAACATTTGACATTCAACAAACTGTTTCAACCTTTTGGAAATAATATTGTGCATCAGCTGACTGCAACGGCATCTTATGTTTTCCCGTGTCTTTAGGCTTTCATCATTGAGGATGAAGAGCAGACCCGCTCTCTTCCTCCCAATCCTTTCAATGATCTCACAGAGAAGGCGCTGGAAGAATACAAGAGCATGGTAGAAAGAAAGCAGCAAGGCCAAGAAGGTACTGTTCCCTATCCTGTATACATTAGTCAGACGCTTTACTGAGTTTGCTGTGGTTATTGTTGCCACACAAGAATTGTGCCATTAGGTTACGCTCAAGGCAGTTAATTAGCGCCAGCTTGTCCTGGGTGGAGGAAAGTTTGTACAGGAGGAAAGTTTCCTACTACTTCCTACTGGTGAGAGATGAGCTGTAGAGACACTCGCCGTGTCAAACTCCTTTTGTCTCATTGTGACTGTAAACGAAGGGAAATCTGTGTATAGGAAGGAAACATCTGTGCAACTGTGCATCAAAGTAACTCCTTTGTTATTCTCCATCACAGAAATGCTTTACTATTGGAACATGTGAGCTAAGAAACCTATGGAACAAAGTTGTTAAAATGTGCTTGTGTTCAATACTTTTAGTTTGCATTTTGCATGCTGGCAGCATGAGTGTAGTGAGGTTTTTGGTAGAGTTGGGGATGTAAGTATTTGGTATACATGGTTAAGCAATGCTATGGCATAAACATGTATGGTTGCCAGTAGAACTGGGCCACTAGTGTTTAATGATGATGTAACTGCTGATAGAAGCGGCAGGATGACTTCTGAAGTGTACAGGGCTGAACTCTCTGCTTAGATTCAGCCAAATGCTGTAAAACTAATCGAAGCGTGCTTCACAGTGCAAATGGATAACGACCCATAGCATACTGCAAAAGCAACCCGAGAGTTTATATAGGTAAAGAAATGAGATATTCTTCAATGGCCGAGTCAGCCAGCTGATATAAACTAAATAGGGCGTGCTTTTCAGTTACTGAAGACCAAGCTGAATGCAGAAAGACCCACAAACAAGGAGCAACTGAACGTGGTTGCAGTGAGGCCCTGGCAGAGCATCTCAAGGGAGAAAACACAGGATTTAGTGATGTCCACGAGATCTAGACTTCGGGCAGTCATTGACTGCACACGAGTTTCATCATTGGTTTGTCCAATTATGTTTGACCCGTATTGTGTATAAAAATGATGGCAATTTTCAAACAGTTAATGCAATACTTTAGTTAAACCCCTTGCCTTAAAGGTCAAAGTCTGCAATTAAATCACATACTGAATGTTTGAATTAAAATCCACTTGGGTAGTATACGGAAACAAAATTACAAAGGTTTTGTCAGTGCCTAAATAATTATGGGAATGCTGGAATGCTATCTGGTCAATCTCAACATTGACCAGACAGAAAAAGGACATCTCCTAACCTTTAAGCTTGTGCTACCATAAGATTTTACAAACACTTTTCATGGTAGATATTAGTGGCGTCCCTGCTAATTCCTAACACAGTTGAAAATGATGACCAATCAGGTGCACTGTTCATACCTTTGTATGTGGAAAGAGGGGTAGAGCTAGTTGCTTTTAAAAATACTACAGAGGAAGGATACAAATATTATCTGGGCTAGTAATATGGCGTAACTGTCGTTAAAGGTAAAACCAGTATAACCAGTCATGGTGGTAGAAAACAAAACAAATATTGCAAGATATTTGAGCGGTCCCCAGGGCGTTATCCATCACTAGAAACAGCTGTGGTGATGAGGAAGGAGAGCCCAAACAGAAAAGATAAAGTCATAACAGGTATAATAGCTTACTTTTATAACTGATGCGGTCTGATCAAGAAGTCAGTGTGGTTTTCTGCCTCATTGATTCCACAGCCTCAACATCCACACAGTACAGTAAAGCCTGGTATTAGATATTTCAAGTTTTCAAACTAAAACTGGGTCGGCAGCATTTCCAAAAGTCTCTCTTTTTGGTTTCCTAAAACGTGGGAATGTTGTGGACATCGAGATGTTGCTAAAGTAAATGATATTAGTGTAGATGTGCTTTTGATCTTGGCTCTGGATGCATAAAGGGAAGTCTGAAGAGTGCAGTGCTGTTGTCAGTTATACATCCATACCTTCTTTGCTGTAAGATTGCAAAATGTGTGCTGCCGGGGAAAATTTCTAATGATTGATTCCTGGGACATTTGTTCCAACATTCCCGTTCTCCCTCTGAATGAATTGTGTAACCCTGTTAGCTGTTTGTAGAGTGCCGACATCAGCTTGGGATTTTATTTGTTCATATAATAGCCTAAGCTGACTCATACCTGCTTTGTTAGATGACTGACCCCTATGAGCTTCAATCCTTTTACAGAAGATGATGATGCCACTGATGCAGATGAGATGACCACATTTGATGGCTCGACTATCTCCCTCTCCCTCTCTCCCATAATGACGCCAGCTAAACAAGGTAATTAGCAAGTGAATGGGTGTTTCAGTTAGTGAAAAAGGACAAGAAATGCCTCAAATGAAATGGATAATTTAACGTGTTTTTATTCGCATCCCTCTCCGTTGGCTTCATCTCGTGACAGACACAATACCCAATGGGAAAGACCACTTGGCAGAGATGGAGGAGGATCTGAGCATCGAGGTATCCAAGCTGAGCGTGAGCACTTCAGAAACGGTGGAAATCTCCATAACAACGAAGGAAAAGACGGGGGAGCCTCAGACCCCGGAGAGCCAAACCAAGTCTCCCAAGAAAAAGAAAAAGAAGTTCCGCACACCTTCATTCTTGAAGAAGAGCAAGAAAAAGAAGGAGGAGAAAGAGAAACTAGAAGCATGAGCGAATGAACCCGAAAAGCAATGAAAACGTCTGAATTGCCTTCCTAATTTTCAGTTTGTTGAAGGGAAGTGAAATAAGCCCCCCAGGACATTGTTGTATTTGAACACCCAGTTCCCCACATTCACAGCTATTATTCAATGTGAAAGTTTTTCAGAGATGTGCCAGTAGATGGTAATGCGGAAGGTTTAATTTCCTGTGAGATTTCATTTGACCACTGAGGGCTCAGCGGAGTTTCATCAAATCAAAATGCAATGCAGGACTGTTTTTGTTTTGGTTCTTTGTTCTCACCCATATTTTTTAACGGGTTTTAGAAATGGGTATCAGAGGAGACGGGGGTGACTCAGAGCCCTGGAGAGCCAAACGCAGGCCAAAGCTTTGAAGTTAATGCATCCGATCGGACGTGTTACATATTTGTGAATTTTTTTTCCCCCCCTTTTTGCACAAGTTCATTGTTGAATGTATACTGACAGCTAAGAAAATTGTTTAGCAATTTAAAAAAAAATGTAACTTCCATACCAGTAGTGTAACAGCGGCTGAAGATATTCAAATTATATGACGGTTAGACTTATAAGAAGTACGAGTTGTAACTGAACATAGTCATAGTTCTACTACCTTGTAATAATATATGTCGGTTTATATTATAGGTATTAACATTATAGTGTTTGAGAGATGATTTCTTTGTCTATTTACATACTAACTCTTATACTTAACACGCAGTGATTGATAATTCAGTAATAATTCATGTCGTTTTTAACACGTGATATTGTTCCCATGGTTGCTGCTTTATTGTAATTGTGACAAGGAATTGACTGTGACTATCAGAAAGAGCTCAGCAAAGCGAGGATTGCCGCACGTTGTTTAGGAGTGACAAAGAGTGACTTTTTACAGAACTGACGGGGAAATCGCTTCATTGGATGAAAGTGGCACGTCTGCGCTGCAGAAAGTGAAATGAATGTGACGGATGCTGATGGCAGATTTTGGCTAAGTAGTCGGCTGATGGAAAGCTTTTCTTTGTAGCCACTGTTAGTTTGATATAAAGTATATTAGAGGGCCATATATTTACATCCCAGTCAATAATGTGAATGATTTGTTTAAACCCAAAGGGAGTGAATTCTTTGCCTTTGTAAATAGTTTTCTTTTTTCTTTTTTTTGTGAAGTTCTTTTGTTACGCTAAACCAAATGTTAAACAATGAAATATAGAGATGTGACAGTACAATCAAATAACAATATTTTAACACTTCCTCTGTTGTTTTTGGG
Organism: Haplochromis burtoni; assembly: GCF_018398535.1. NCBI lineage: Eukaryota > Metazoa > Chordata > Actinopteri > Cichliformes > Cichlidae > Haplochromis > Haplochromis burtoni. Next base: position 3,641,987 of record NW_024582368.1, read on the forward strand.
GGTTTTTACCCACCTTAATTAAGCTCCTTATTTACTGAACATGCAGAGCGCTTTGTGTTTACAAACTGTATTACTTGTGTAATTAGTGTGCTTAATGCTGTTCTTCCTCTGTTATTTACATTGCTGTTTGTATCACCTTTTTTTTTTTTCTTCAGTCACCTTGCTTCAAAGTCAGCCTTTTAACAATGCCTTGATTTAATGACCTGATTTAATAAAAGCTGGGATATGTTTCCATAACTGTTCTGTTTCTGTCTCGGTTATTAGCTGAAGGATGCTCGATCATTTAAAGCAGTGGTTCCCGATCTTTTTGCACGCAGAATTGTTATACAGTCAAAATTTTACATGAACTGTTTTCATCATTAAATCGCTTTATTTGAACTCATCTTAAACTAGATCTGTTTGATGTTTAAACTGAGATATCTACAACTTTAAACTATTCACCAACTGCATTTAGCTATGACTCTGTTTAACAGTCATTTATTTCATGACTTGGTGACAAATTTAAACTGTTAATCCGCTTTGTAACATTTTACACACACTTGTGGTAAAAGGTGCACCATTTGCCACTTCTAAAGTATTACATATCAGGACATTATCTAGTCCTTATTAGACCTTAAAATTAAGTAGATGCAACTTCAAATGAGCAACAACATGAGATTTATTATACTGCATCACTATTTTTTTTTTTTTTAACAGAGCAAAATGCAGAAGCAGTGTGTGCAAAAGTAAGTACTTCCTATGATTCAACGCCTTCAGCAGCAAAACTTGTAATTGTTTCCTGCATGACTTTAGTCTCTGAAATTGCTGAGGAATTTAAGCGTACTCTTCTTTGGGTCCGCAGCCATTCTGTTGTAGATTTGCTGCAGTGGGATCATTGTCCTGTTGTACGACTCTGAGTTTTAGCAGTTGAACAGATGGCCTCACATTTGACTCTAGAATATTTTGGTATACAAAGGAGTCCATGGCTGACACAATGACTGTAAGGTGCCCAGATCATCTGACTTCAAAACAAGCCCCGATCATCGCCCCGATCATCACCCCTCCACCACCTTGCTGTTTTGGTTCTCTTCAAGTGTCGAGCTGCGCAATAACCACATAACTCCACCTTGTTGTGTATCCAAAAGCCATTGTTCCAGACATCTTATGAGTTGCTGACATGCAACTTTTTTAAAGGGTAGAGGCGTTCTCCTGGGAACTCCATAGCTTTTCATACAAACCACAATTTCATTTGTTTTCTTTTTGTACTTTCATGATCTTTAACATTTAACATGCTAACTGAAGCCTGCAGTGTAACTGAGTCCGAAATACACCTCTTGGGTTTTTGTTAGTTGTCTTGAAATTGTCTTATAACCCATCGGAGATTGTTCAGCGGCAACAATTACTTCTCTAAGATCGTTAGCAACACAACCGACTGCTCCAGACCGTCAAACTGCCAAAAACGACTGTTTTTAGTGGAGGTGTTCATACTTACTAATTAGCAGCACCTGGCTCCTACTTTTAATTCCTATGGAAGAAGTAGGGGTGTGTTTAGTTTTTCATCAGTACTAAATTTCAGCTCAGTTTTTGATAAATAAATAATTACAAGCCATAATATGTAATGTGTTGTTGTTCATGTGAGACTACATTGATCACATTATAAGATCTGTTAAAAGCCAAGATATTTTCATGTCCTGAAACCTAAAACATCTCATTTAAAAGAGGTTGTACTTTCTTAATATGATTACTGCAGTTTATACTGTTAGCCAATTCTTCAAAAGTTAATCCATGTCTTTATACAACTGTTATCCATACTGTTGGCTAACAATTTTAACTGTTTATCAATACTCTTATTCAAACTGTGAATCTATAGCATTTAGCTAGCACTATAGAGTTTTGTTTTTATTATTTTATTTAGCCACATATGATTTTTATGTATTTATATTTTTGTTTATTAATTGCTCTAATAAAAGTATTTTCTAAATTTTGGATAAAGCATTTCTTTCTTTTAACTTTCACAGTTTCAACAGTTTATCCATGCTAATATTTTGCTATTTTAACTGGTTAGCCAAGATTTTTAGCAAACCATTTTAAATGCCTGATTTACTTTTGGGAAACAATGTCAGGAACTTATTTATACTAGTGAACAATCTTAGCTAGTTATCCATAGTTTTAGCTTGCCATTTCATTTTTAAAAAAATGTATTACTTATTTGTTTTTATGATTTCAGTCTTACTTTTAGCTGTTTCCTGGTTGCTTATGTTAATTATGACCTTGATGCACAAACTTGTCTAGATCTACTTAATTCTATGATTAAATTGTAATTTTATGTTGTCTTTTAGTTAGCTGATCGCCTCTTCACAAACCTACTGGCTGCTGCAGAAGTATGCACAAATACCCTGTGGAGTACTTACATGGGAATCAGTTAAACATGAGGAGATTTTTGATGTTGTTGGACAGTGATGCATCACAAAACTTGAACCATTTTCACCAGATGGAGTAACACCTCTTATATTAAATACATCTTGGGAACTGTTTACACAGCCTCTGCATCTAATTTCAAAAAACAAAAAGCGAGCTCCCCTAAAACAATATATTCTATTCAGAGATAATTGTGTGAAGCTGTATAATCAGCATTCAGCCATGATATGAATGGGCGTTGTCATAGTAATCCGCTGAGAGGGGGGAGATGCAGAGACAAAGAGAGGATTTGGTGTCTCCAACAGGTGTTCATGTTGGGGGGGAGTGACAGGATCTGAACCTCCACCAAACCCCAAACCACACACACACACATCTCACCTTCTATGAGATGTAATAGGGAGAAAAGTTTTAAGGCAGTGCATTTAACTGTGTAAAACCACCACCAACAACAATAAAATTAGATAATTAAGAAAACATAAACATGATTTTAAGTTTAATGTAAAAACAAAGACTGATGGTTATTAAGAATAAATAAGGGGGGAAAAAGCTTGCCGCTGACCTCATCCACATCCTGACAGTGCTAAGGAGAGGACGGAGCAGGTGACACACGTCTGGTCTGCTTTATTGTCCTACTGTGACCTCGGGGCAAAGTGCAGCTATTGTTTTGAAACAACGGGAGACTGCTGTGGTACAATGGATAGTCTGAAAACATCATCTTAACAGGGTAACATCAAATAGAGTCCCCTGCATTTAAAATAAATAAATAAATATATTTGCCTTTTTGACAACACCCAGAATGGATTATTCTCCCTTATGTGTGATTTTTGTCATGTTCTTTTTCATAAAAGCAAGCCTATACACACTCCAGCACTGTGTGACTTTGCCTCCTCTGTGACAACTGAGCCACTGGTGTAATCCTCAGGCTTTTCAGATTACTCCAGTTGGGGTCACATTCTACACCAACCTACAGCGGGTCAGCTTTCCACAGTCGCTATCAGTGTGCAGCACGCAGAATCAGTCTGCACACAAACCTCACAGCACAGATGAGTCTTTTCCTGGTAAAATGCTGTCAGTTTCCATCCCCCACTGAACTCTCTGTCCATGTCTCACTCTATTTGTGTGTCCTTTTGAGCATGTGCGTAGCAGTAGATGATGTCTGAGTGCACACTGGCGTTGTTGTTTTATATGCTAAACATGCTCCAGTAACAAAAGCCTTATTGCATATTAGGAGAGAAATATGCAGTGCCTATGAGTCAAAACAGACCTGTATTTGCAAGAATATGTGTCCCTGAAGTGTGCGTCACTGTTTCAGTGTCTATGTGAGAAGCCTCGCCAGGCTTATTAAAGCCTCTATGGGATGGTGTACTCTCTCACAGGCGTCCGTTACAGGCCAGACCACATCTGCAGCGGGCCAGCCATCTGCACCCATTGTCTCAGAGGCACAACACAGCCCTGCACGCATGGCTGGCCTTGTAAAGGCAGTCCCTTTCCCCCCTCTGTTCTCTTCCATTCCTCCCAGTGTGGGGCAAAATGACTTCTTAATCTCTCAAAAGGGACAACAGAAGTGGAGCATCAAGCTCGAAAAAGGTTCAATTTCAAGGTTAATTTTTGAAAATGGCAGATAACTTTAAAGTTTAGTAAAGTAAAGACATTTCTACACAAGGATTGGCTGTGCCTGTTCCTAAAAATCCTTTCACTTGTTTGCAACTTTCCTTTTAATCTCGATGTGAGTTTAGACTGCTTTGGAACCAGGAAAAGACACACAGAGGGGCTGAGGGGGGCAAACAATGAGATTATTAAATGCAAATAATGGCAAACAAACTGCACCTGAACTAATATGAGTTCATTTGATTTACGCCAAGAATCCCCCTCCCCACCCCCACTCCCCTGACAAAACTCAATTTTCCAATCCAGCAGGAAGTAAACGAATCACCTAAAATTATCACATCAAACACCTGAGTTGTACTGCATTCAATCGGCTTTCAAATGTCGCACAGGTATCTGTTTTTTGTGAGGATGGGATGACAACGCGGTGCAACATGAAAGCGACACAAGTAGCTCTCTAAACTGCTATCCCAGTGTACAAATGTGTAAAGATGTTAATTACAGAGCACATTTAAAAGCATGTGGGAATAGAGTGCGGTTCCAGCATTGAAGCAGGACCATGTGGGGCCCTTTAACAACACAAAAGCCCCAAGTGATTACATATTTATAACCAAGACCAACCCTGGCAGTTGTCCCCGGTATCCAGGTTGAACTATTGATTAGATCTGCCGTTTGATCTTAATGCTTTTTCACTTTTAAACTCTGTTCACATACATATTTAGAGAAAACTGAATGCACATGGGAAAAGGAGCATTCGTCATAATTATCCAGTTTATGGCAGCTAAAATAATGCAGCTTTATTACAAATGAAAGCAGCCATTATTGCAGAATGTCACTGGACACAAGTGTGCTATTTGTTACTCTCTTGCAGTATTGATAATGAGGATTTATTATGGCACGGTTGACAATGAATGCAATGTGCATGCGTTAGTGGGAGGGATTATCCACCAAGTAGGGCAAGTGGCTGAGGCTAAGGACTGCAATTCCATCCAGCCTAGTTCATTTCAGTCATCCGCTCAGCGCACAGACGGAACAAGGAGAGCAATTTCAGCGCTGCGTATTTGTCAAAGCCCCCCCAAAAGCCTAAAGTTAAAAAAAAAGAAACAAAGAAAGAACAGAAAAAATGGTAAAGTACATGAGACATCACAGCGAGCTGAAACCCGAAGAGGTCATGTCGGAGTCTGATGCGTCCATGGACCAGCAGGATTTCGGAGAGATGTCCGACTATTCTTTCAGCGACGTTATATACTCCAAATGTTCCGCAATGGACCAAATCGGCACTTTTATGAAGAACGTGCAAGTGCTGCTCGATGCAGCCAATTACATTGAAAACATTGAGAAGAACAACGGAAGTAAGTAAACACGGGCTGCAGGGGATATTAACACGTAATGCGCCGAGCAGACAACAATAGAGGCGAAGGCGACAAAAGACGCGCAGCCCGACAGCAGCCCGTCATGTTTTACCTGCTACTGGGAAACCGTGCCGTCTCAATCGGCCTCACTCTTATCCTGCGTAATATGACCACTCGAAGAACTCCAGAAATCACCGAAATTTGGAAGTCGGGAAACAATCGCATAGCGGAGACAGCCTCGCAACAATAGCCTTGCAGCGATCCGCTCCCATTAAAACCGGTGTTTTTGCAGACCGTGGGAGACGCAGCCCGGCTCATAACGCACGGTTCAGTGTATTCATTATATGAACTAGCACAGCCATGCATGTGTGCGCATTTACGTTCATACATGTAGACGTTTATGACACGAGACATCCAGTTTATACTTCTTTTTTTCTATCATTCCCTCACAGCTAATTTTAAGATTGCGCTCCTAAAATATCACATCCACTCGGAAGTCTCGCATTTACGCCCTCTCTGATCTAGACTGCAATGTGGGTTTTTTAATTTCCAATGAAAATTCCTAATTCGAAATCCAACTGCGGGTTTGCTCGGCCAGCATCTGCTTCCTTGTATGTGTTGTTCACATGGTTTCCACATGGAACAAATTGCAAAGTTCTCATTGGTCAGGATCCATGTTCCCAACGCGAGTGTCACTGCAGTTGACCAATCGCGTGCAGGATTGTGTCTGGCGAGGTTTCTGGGAACAGTAGTTCTTGTGTGATTTGTTAAATTCTTCTCGCTTGAGAGCTGTTTCCAAGCGTTTGCTCTTCAGTCTGGACTGTTCTTGATAAGTTTAAATTGACTTGCTCTAAATGAAACTATATGTATATATGCATGGACATTTCTTAAGGTGTGCTTGTGCATTGCACCGAATTTTAGTCATTCCAAGGATGTGTTGCCATTGCTCAAATCCAACCATCTTCTTCCTTGTAGCATATTTAATCCTCTTTATCTTTTTTCTTCTATCACCAGAATGTGAGCACGGGTATGCTTCAACATACCCCGCAACCCAGATTTCACTTCAACAGAAACAACGCAAATTAAAGAACAGGAAACTGGACAATATTCACAATAGGTAGGTTAAAGTCTGGAAATATATTTATATGCATATGCTGTATTTTGCATATTTAAGCCATGTGACCGTTCTGGTTATATATTTATATACCTATTTTCAACAGGTCGGCACACAATGAACTGGAAAAGAACAGGTGAGTGAAAAATCACAGAGGAGGTCATTTATATGCATGTTTAGGTTATAAACACATAATGCAGACAGGTGAAGACTGCACTAAAGAGGGTAAAATAAAGACAATGAAATATTGCGAGTCATACTTCCTTCGTTGCTACCTATGCATAACAAGTTGACTGTGAGGATGAAGGATGGAAAAAAACCCAACAACACGCCCATAGTCGTTAATCGTCTGTGGCAGTTTATCTCAACAGTCGGTTGTTTCGAAATGGAGCTTCAAACTGTTTGCATATCTAAGTCATATGCTAAATATGTTGGCCATGCATTTTCAACATGACTCGCACCAGAGTTCTATAAGTCAGCATGGTATCATCATGGGATTATAAAAAAAGGCCTTCTTTTTATCAACAACTCTGATATTTCATGAGTTGTGTGTGATAGGAGAGTGCGTTTTGCGAGGCAAATATAAGGGAGATGTAAGCAGCACTGTTCCTAGAGGACGTGCAGACATTTCCCCAGTCAGCAAATGAGAACCGTCTGTTTCCAGACAACAGGGCTCCTTCATGAGAGATTCTCAGCTGCAGGTCTAACTGCAGCTTGCGTCTGTAGCTCCAGGATGAGGCAGCCTCTGCTCTGAAACAAATGTCAGGATACGTTTATCCTAAAATTAAATGCCCAGCCATGTGTGACATATTCTCACTTTAAATGATAAATGAAAAGAGGAAGAGAGCATCTTCAAGAAGGCTCATAAAGGACTGTTTTCTATTACAAAATGGTGGCCAATGCAGAAGAAAAGAGATGACATCATGACTTGACCTACATTTTACACCATTTTTTTGAAAGGATAGTGAGTGTCCTTTGCCAGTTTCTGCATTCATTCAGACCACAGGCTCAGAGGCTTTGGTGGATCAGAAATAGAATATCAGGCTGACCTCGGCAGTTTTTAAATCTGGGACCAGACAGATCCATATTTAATTGTAAGGGAGTCAGATGGCATAGCTTATGAGCAAAAGGGATAAACAGATAAAGTGCCAGGATCCATTAACACTTACATCACTCATCATCCTGAATAGAATTGATGAGGAACAATCAAGTAGTTTTTTGCTTTTTCTAATAAGATACAAATCAAATTGGATAAGGAGGTAATAATCTGGCCGGATGAGGATCAGTGCAAATGAATACATTACTGTGCAAATTCATCAGTCAGTTTTCTGTTCATGTATTATGTTGAATAATGCAGATTGCTCTATGTCATTTACAGACGAGCACATCTTCGTCTGTGCTTGGAGAGGTTGAAGTCCCTCATTCCTCTGGGACCAGACTGCAGTCGGCATACCACTCTGGGACTGCTCAACAAGGCCAAAGCACATATCAAGGTGTGGTAGTCTAAGGGAGGAGTGTGGCGCTGTAATGGGACTAAGAGCTGATTTCCTCTCAAAAGTAGTAATGCAACCATACTGACATCGAGCTTTTTCTGCCTGACTGCCGACATGTTAATAGTTTGGTTAATATCGTTTTGGGAAAGCAGCAGCAACAAGATAACCGTTTAGTCTGCATGCCGAAAAAGGCCTTATTCACAGCAGGGGCTTTGACTTGTCGTAGCACGAAAAACACAGGTGATACTAATAACATAATGTGTCCCAGCAAGCCATAGCGGTGTGACGGCGAGCCAGCATGAACTGGCCTGAAATCAAACAGAACTGTCTGCTGTGTTTCTGCAAAGTGGTGAGATTCAAAGGCCTAGATACAGGCAAAGCGTGACTAAGAGCAGGACCCTGAAACCAAAGCAACTAAATTCAGTCATGGGTAATTATCAGTAAAAAAAAAAGAATAATAAAAGAAAAAGAAAAGGCCTGTTGCTGTCAACAGCAGTGCCGGCATTCTGTTTACAGCAAATTGCTTTGTATATTGGCTCAAACAGGGGGAGAGAGCTGTGTTATTTCCAGCTGCCGCTGCAGGATGAAAAGGTTTGATTTTAATTGTAACTGACTCAGTTCAAACACTAGGAAAGGAGAAGATACGACTAGATAAACACAACATTTATCATAAACTGGCAATAAAGGAACGCTAAATGCTTGCGCGCTGATGGTTTACATGTAAAGTAGGGATTTTTCAAGCAGAGTCGCTTTTCCCAGAACCCTGAGATGATTGGACCTTAAGGCAGCTGCTGTGTGGTTGTTTGAGTTTTTCTTCCCCTTTGAAAAAATCTCCCTGGGGATGTTTGCAGGGCTCACCTTTGCAAGGTTTTGAGCCTTGGTAAGTCTTTGATTAGAACTTGTGTCTTTAACACTGCAGGATAACATCAGAATGGGACACTTAACCTTGGACTTAGGAGCACTGCAGCTATCCTGCTATTAAAACTAGTTGACTGACTGAACTAAAAGAGACTTAAAGATTTCAAACATTCAATGCAATGGCTCCCCTGAGTAGAGCAGGCAAACTCAGATCAAACTTTGGTGGAAAAATTGGTGCTGTTTTTTTTGCCCCGTCTGTACAGTTTCCAGCTGTGAGCAACAGCTAAAGAATGACTAAGGGCTACAATATGAAAGCAATCCTGGCTTGGCAACAGACTCTGAGAGTTTATCACAGTTGGGGTTAGTGAGTAAAGTACCTAAGATGTCAGCTGTTGACTTTGGACTTGCCTGTTTCACATCCAGGAAATGAGGCTTTTGAATGCTGCTGCTTTGTATTTTTGGAACCAGGGGTTGTGCAGTACAATAAAAGGTGGAGCAGGTGCAACCAATAATAAACTCTGTTGAGCTGCAGAGAGAAAGGCTAGCACTACTGTCACTTCTGTGGAGGCTCCATTATACCAAATTCAATTATACAAACACACAAGTCTATTTAAACGTTACTCAGAACTAGCAGGTCAAAAATCTTACCCTTCATAATATAATACCACAAATACATTTTTGTCATATTTATGTAAAATGAAGCAGGTTCACAGCCAAATAAATCTTTATTTATATTTCAAGCTAATATGTCCCATGTGATCTTATATCCGTATAATTACAGAGGTTCATAATTGAATTTCAGGACTTTGGTTATTTCTTAGCTTAAAAACTACAATTGCAGTAAACAACTTGAAGTACACACATCCAACAAAAACTACTGGAAATCATAAGTGGACCTAAACTGGACTGGAGTCCAAGTTGGCGAAGGTTAAATGCATAAATTAAAACTAAGAGGGCCAAAAGCAAAACGCTCTTGTCCAAAGCAGGACGGGGTGACCTTTAGATTCATTTGTATAGCGAAGCTCATAAAATGAATTCTCTTCCTTCTCCATCCAGCCATATTTCACTTTTATCCACCACACACAGACACCATCTATTCCCTTAGATCCCATCCAGCAACTTGCTGTCACTGTGTTAAATAATTTATTGGAAATATCGCATTTTACAGCAGCCATATATATGTACATATTACCACATTATCAACTCGCTGCATACATGAGAATTCTGCCATGCTTTCCATATTATGTTAAACATGAGGAACATTTACAGAGTTGTAGTGATAACGATATCTTTGAAAATGCTTTTTGAAAACACTGACTGGGATGGTTAAGAACCTCACAGATCGCCTGACATTGTTGTTAGGTTTCTGCATAATGCAGTGCTTTTAATTCTTACTCGTGCCACTTTTTAGAAACTTGAAGAGATAGACCGGAGGAGTCAGCACCAGCTGGAGACCTTAGAGAGGGAGCAAAGGCACCTGCAGAGGCAGCTAGCTCTGCTGCAGACCCACGGAGAGTGGGAGCGCGTTCGTACGGACAGCCTGGGTTCCCGCATGGACTCTGATCGCTCAGAGTCTGACAGAGGTTAGTACTTGCACTAAAGGCTTCATTTCATTTCAAATGCAGAGACTGATTTGTATTCATTGGCTTTTTTTATGTGTCTGTGTGTGTTTGAGCAGAGGAAATTGAAGTTGATGTGGAAAGCACTGAGTTCTCCCATGGAGAAATGGACAGTGTAAGCACCAGTGGTGCAAGCGACCTGGATGACCATAGCAGCCGGCAGAGCTCCGCCAGTGATGAGGGCTACTCCACTTGCAGCCTGAAACTGGCCTTTTCTGCTTAAAGCACCAGCCTATACTTTCATTAAGCTGCAGTCTTTTATGGCTTTTACCTGTCAAAGTACCAGCCTACAGCTCCAGTCTCCCTTACCGTTTAGCTAATCTGTCATCAGAAGAACCAGCCCCTATCCTATCTTTACCTGACAAATGAAACATCTCCACCCAAGAACCAGCCTTAAGTTCAGCTCAAGTCTGAAAGTCTAAAACAGTCTCCTTCCAAAAACCAAGCGGCTCCAATTTACACAACCACAAATCTCCAGCAATATACGGTTTCCTTACTTTAAAAGATGACTTAATCAATCACCCGAATGTCCCTTTACCCATTACCAGCTTGAAGCCGCCATACCTGCACTTGATAGTGATCCTTTAGAGGACCCATGAATGCACCTGTGTCAAACACTAAAGGCTAAACTGTACCTTTAGTGAAGTTGATCCTCAGAAACCAGCAAAACAGACAAAAAATCCCAAATACCAGCTAGAAACTCACCATTGGGAACGTTCGCTCCATTGCCTTGTAAAAACAAAAAAAACATGGCCCTTTTTCTTTGGATAATGTATCCAGATAGCACTTCTTGTCAGTGTCCAAGTCAGAGGAAAGGGCTAAAATGTCTGCATTCCAAAATGTTTATCATACTTCTATAACCTCTGCTTTAGGACCCACCAACATCATCGATCCATGTGGCGTCCCTCTTCTTAAGTGACATACAGTCAGATACAGAGAGGTGGTGCAGTCCACCCTTGTTATTCTAATTTATTTTGCATATAATATTTATTTTTGGTATACTTAATTGTACTGTAGCTAGGTCTTGGTCATGCTTGAATGGGAAAAAAAAACCCTTGCTGTTAAATTCTTTCATTATTTTCTGTTTCTAAATGTTTACCAAACTTACATGATGTAAAATCCCCACTGAAGCAGTGCTAGGAGTTTAATGCATTACTCGAAATGCTTTCACACTGTGCGTGAATTAAATTTTTTTTAGACAGTAATAAGCTATCCCGCACTTGTCCAAGCACAAAGCTCAAGCAATAATGCCTCTAGTTTTAATAGATCTTCAGTGTTGGCTGGGTTTAGCACATTATTCTGTCCGTCCAACTCCAAATTATAGTTTTCCACTTGCTCCAGCGGTAGTACCAGCTATTCATAATCAACAGTGAAATGATTGTAATGGACTCGAAACGCTATGGTGCATGTGTATTTGAATGTAGCCTTTCTAATCATGTTGTAATGTGCTTTTGATTGAGTCTTACAACCATGTGTGTAGCATGAACCACATAAACACCACAGATTTTGGTTTGTACTTCATTGTTTACCTTTTTTGTTTGTATCGTAGCAGAAAAAGCTAAAGTCCTTGAAATCTGGAGACTTGATAATTTGATGTGTATTTGACGCAAAGAATTGCACTGCTGAGCTATTCAAATCCATGAAACCAAATGAGACCATTTATCTGCATTCTTCTGATCCAGTTTCTAAGTAGATCACCACCAAATTGTGTCTTAAAGTGGGTATATGACTCTTGCACCTGTAACCCCCAACATGTTTGGGAAACTATAAAATGCACTATGAAAATGACTTTTGTTAAGGAAGTACGTTGAAGCACACCCCCAGAATGTTTTTCTTGTGCTTAATCAGCCATCCAAGGTGACTTTTTTGCAAAACATGTGCTGCTGGTCCCCTGCTTTGTTACAGTTCCTGATAACTACCCTTGAAATCTTAATAAACCTCTACACAGAAAAACCCCAATCCTGTCTATTTTAATCCCTACTTTTAACGTTCAATAAAGTCATAAGAGTTGTATTAGAACAGAGCAAGTTTCACATGTAAGTCAGGTCTGTGGTGTAGCCAGTTTACCAATGTTGAGCATCTAACATGAGAAAAGAGAAAAAAATAAAAATAAAAAATCATGTTACTCAAATGAGAAAATCGGTTGTATTCACAGCTGCAACCTGATGTTGATGACATCGCTTTGCCACCACCTACAGGACCTGACGGGGCCACGACTAAAATACACTGCTGAGATGGTGAAATGATGTAAAGGATCAAATCTTTAAAAACTGAAAACAATGTTTATTTCACTGTTATATGTACATGAGGGAAAACTTAAATTCAGCCAACTCAAAATCAACACCATTATTAATTCAGACTTTCCTAGAACACGTTAATGTTTAAAATCCAGCCTCAAATGCAAAAACCACATCTACAGGCGCATGTTTATAAATAAAACAGATGGTATTTGGCCTCAGTGGACAAACAGCAAACTCTATGGCTTTTCTAAAACACCATTTCCTTTTCTTACATAATAGACGACCTTGCTCCAATGGAGGGCAAGTCCCTCATATGGATTTTATTTGTTGTGCCTAATAATAATAATAATAATAATAATAATAATAATAATAATAATAATAATAATAATAATATATATATATATATATATGAAACTACAACAATATTTCAAAACATTGGTGTGCAAGCACTTACTTTCAAAGCTTACTTTACTCGAGAAACTTAAATCATGTATAAACACAATGGAAAGCACTGATACAGCTAGTATACAGTGGACTATTATGTACAGGTCATATCAGGTCATTGTGGCATTAGATGTCTGACATTATATTTGGACGTGTCATGGTACTGGGTCATAGGCTTGTCTGCAATACCACACGTTCCCACTCCCACCTTTCCGTTGACGCTTTCTGGAGATGCAAATATGCTCCTCTTCACCTAGAATAAACAAAAGCACATGGAAATCAACATTAGTAGCTGTTGCAACAATGTAGTACTGGAAAATTTGTATTAATTATGCATTACAAAGAACTTAACAGTAACCTATGGACACATGTCACTAGTTTCAAGCCGATATCTTGGTTTTCTAACACTAGCCTTAAAAATAACTTACCTGGCCTTTCTTGTTCTTTGAGTAGGCTTTGTTGTTGAACTGCTGCCACTTTGACTTTTGCTCCTCTCGTTCTTGCTCCAGCTCCTTCATCCTCTGTACCTTCTTCTGAGCTTTCTTCTTTTTATACTCCCTCTGCTCTGCTATCTGCTCTTTCCTAGAGAGAGAGAGAGAGAGAGAGAGAGAGAGAGAGAGAGAGAGAGAGAGAGACAATACAGATTCCCCCTGATTCTAATTTTCTTTCTCAGAATTGGAACTGACAGCATTTACACAGAAAAAATAAAATTTTCTCCAACACAAAACATATTTCATAATAAAGAGCTTATTAAATGGGGAGAATTTTCCTTTAACTGCTGTAAATTAAAGGATGTTTTCTCACTTTATTGAAAATAAAGTGCTCTGCTACTGGAAAGCGGTACAAAAAGAATTAACTGTGTGTTGCTGTACACCCAACTGAATCTGACAGATTTTACCTTACCAACCAAAAGCAGGTGCAGCAGATCTATACAGCAAAAGACTTTCAGATACTTGCATCATTTTACAATGTGCCTATAAATTTGCCTGGTAGCAGGACACTGTCCCTTTTCTTGTTTATATTCATCTCCACCATTTTCCTTTTAACAGCTTAAATCCCTTGCTCTTGCTGAGACTGCTGTCTTGTGGCTGGCTTTGAGTCCTTGATACCTTGAGCTACTTTCCCTCTGTTAACTTCTTTTGAGTGTCCACATTTAGCTGTCTGATTAGGTTTGTTGTTACAAAGGTTTTCACGGCGGTCTTCGGCAAACTTACTTCCAAGCTTTGTTAGCATACGGCTGTGACTGCAGAAGTGACTATTTGTCTGCGCTGCTGTGCACAAGTTGTATATGATTGAAGCAGACCAGTTCTTAATCAGCCATATGACCAATTAATGACGACTCCAGAACAAGAATACTGGAAATTTGCCAGTTCCGGTCTCTCGAATTTTAGCCCTTGTTTATAGAAACAATCTTATTTTTCTACTTTCTTCTTTATTAGTAGAGATTGATGTGTTTCTACTAATAAAGCTAATTGCTACAGGTATATGCACTGTTTGAAACTGATGGTTAAATAAGAAACTTTTTTTCATGGAAAATAGTAGAATTTCCTATTGTTTTCTTATAATAATAATAATAATAATAATAATAATAATAATATATATCGCGTCATCGGCCCCTCTGGCCAACACCAGTAGGCGGTAGGGTGAAGTGTCTTGCCCAAGGACACAACAACCAGCTACAGACAGAGCTGGGGATCGAACCGGCAACCTTCCGGTTACAAGATGAGCTTCCAGACCCAACCCCCTGAACCACGGTCATTATCAGGGAATGATAATTCCCTGAACCACGGTCACCCCCGTCATCATCATCATCATTATTATTATCATCATCATCATCAATAATTAATTTTATCTGAAAAGGTAACATGTACAATATTAACAAAATGACTAATGACTAATTAGTGTGCGCAGACCTCTGCTACCGATTTGTACTTGCACTTGTTTCTCATCCTGCCTTCAAAAACAACTGACTGGACCGCTTCAGTCCCACGGTCCAGTCAAGCGTCAACACTAATTGCCGCAGCTGCTTTAGGGCTGCTAAACTATCATTTTAGGTTCCTATAATTTACTGTTAGCAGTTTGCTGCCCTTTTTTTCATTGCTCTGTACGGTTGATGCAAAAGTTACCCATAGCTTGATAGTAAAATTCTATATTGTTTTTTCCTAACAAACTTTTTTTCTAATGGCGCTACATCCTTTTGTGTTAAGTAGCATGCAGTTAAGTTTAATTTTGTTATTTTCTTTTAATAAGATTAGCTAAACCAGACCTTCCCAAAGTGTGGGGCCCGGCGTGGTATGAAAAGGAAAAAAAAACAAAAACAAAACAACGCTTGGACACTGCTAGTACGGGGCGCCCACAGAAACACAAAGCAGGAGATGAAGCATTGCTGAATATGTTTCCAAACCAACTTCATCCTTAGCCAAAGACTAGAAAATATAGTGAAGCATATCTACCCTTTGGTTTCACCTGCACAAGTGCTAAGGTAGGTCTCAACGGCAGAATTGGTTTCCCTTGCGTCGGGAGCACGCGCTGGGCTCTTCAAATCACAGACAAACAATATCCCACATTCTTGATTTTTAGTTCACAAACACTTGTTGTAATGACTAACTACTCTGGACATTTTGGAGATGTTAGCTCTTTATACAGTAAAGTTACAGTGGGATACAAATAATATCAGGCTCATCCTGCCATGATTTGTTCCCCCTGTCTATTCTTGTAAAACAAAGGGGGGCCCAGCAAAAAAAGTTTGGGAACCACTGAGCTAAGCTAAGTTCGGCTTCAATCACTTTTTTGAGTTATGCAGCACCAATTCTTCAAAGTTCTTGTGTTGTTAGTTCTAAAGCTTTAAATCATTTAATTGTGTCTCAATTGTCCGTATGGTTGATTACAGTTGTTCCCATTCCTGTCCTTGATTTAAGTTCAGTTTTATATGCACAGAGTTTCATTGAGTGAGTTAGAGAAGAGTTTGTTCATACCTCGACTTTGGCTTCATACTCCCATCCTCCTCCAAAAGCTTTCCTTCCTCTACTGCCTTGAGGTTCTGTAGAGGAATCACTTCAGCATTCCCATATCCAGTGAAGGTAACAGCTGCAGTGCCGTTGTCTCGGTCTATCTCCTCAATCTCAGCTTCATAAATCCTGCAAAAAAATCCCGTCTGTAAGCAGGTGAGTATGAGCCAAATACGCCAGCTCTACTTTATAAGTAAAGCCTAAAACTAACATATAATCTGTCTGTTAAATACAACTACACATCTTACACCATTTTCCATTTTTACAATATATATTTATAAAAAAAAAAAACTGTACACTTGTTTCCTTGAACATGGCTAAATGTGTGGATTTAAATCTAAAATTGTTGCTTATAATATTGTTTTTACAATGCTGTCCCATATCAGTATAAATAATCTCATTTCCTTGACTCACTGAACAAGTACAGTTGGAAATGTAGGTACTTGACATGTGCGACTAACATGCATCTACAAAAATAATAAAGTAAATAATAAAACAGCTACTACAAATCAGATGAGGGTTTAAATTGCAGCGCTATAAAAAGTATGTGGACACACATAATGTTTTCATTTAAAGAGGCTGCTGACACTCACTGTCCGTCCTGACTCCACATAGCCAGACACTTGTCTCCCACTTTCCAGCCATGCTTCACGGGAACTGTGTCCGAGCCACTTGTTTTGGCAACAGTCTCTGCCGGCTGTGAGGTCAGGAGGTCTTTTGTCAAATCAATGACTTCCTGCAAAATACATAAAAGGAAATCAGATTTTCATTTTCCATCAGAAAATATAGTTAACAGTAACAAGTCGCTGCAGTTGTAACAATAAAAAGAGAGTGACAGAAAGTGCAAAAGTATCATAATATAAATCACTGTAGCACGCCCCACAATTAAGGTTTAAAACATTAATCAGTTAAGGAAATCAAGCTCAACTGTAAAGACAGTCAGACAGAACTTTAAAACATTAAAATAGGAATAACACAAAATATTGTCTTTTGAAACATTTCAGTTTCCTACAAGTTGGAATGCATGCTATTGGTGTAATTTGTTAAATGGGGTATTCTCCACATAGGATAAAACCTTATCAGGAGATCATCGGTTCTTTTCCACAACACAACATCAGTCCACACACTAGGGAGCGTCAAATTATTATTTTTATATATATATATATATATATGTATATGTATGTATGTATGTATGTATGTGTATATAGTAAGTATTATTGTAAGTATTTAAACTGTTGTAAATGACTTGTTGGACTGTAATCTGTGAAACATCTCTCCTGAATGATAGCAAATAAATTTGAGTCAGAAACAACATTGTGTAAAAAAAAAAAAAATTTACATAGTGTTTTTTTTTTCATTTATTCAAAACTTATAATTCATTTATGTTTTCGTTGTGTTACTTTAAAAGTAACAGCAACACATCACTTGCTCACCTTGCTTTAAAAGAAGCAATTGTCTACTATGAGTAAATTAAACAAACCTGTAAGTCTTTTTGGAGTTTAAGAAGGTCTTCATTGTCTGGATCAGTAGATAGAGCGACTTCAACTTGCTGCAGCTGGGCTTTGTAGTTGCTCAACTGTTTAACCAAGTCCTCCGACATCTGTGTTGACAAAACAGGGAAAATGGCTACTTGCGTTAGCACAAATCCTATAATTCAGTGACAAACGGAATAAATATGCGTGCTAGCCTGGATTAGGCATATGCCGAATGTACAAACTTCTAACGTAGGCTGTGTAAAACCCGTAACGAGTGAAAGCTGTGTCACAAAAATACTAAAGACCATGATTTATGTTTTGTCTCATATAGCATCCGCGCTAACATGGCGCTAAACGATTAGCAAGCAGGGTTCCCTTGGCCCTAAAATTGCGTAAATTTAACGTACGTCGGCTAATGCTAACTATAAGCGGCACACTGGTTGAGAGACAAAAATAACAGATTACTGTGTAATCTTACCTCAATATCAATACTCTTTGCCGATAAATATAGTAAGCATTCAACTCTAAACCCGATATCTTTGTTCAAAATGCCTGCTTAAAAAGAAAGAACAGTCCACTCTCTGTACTTCCGTCGCGGACAACCAGCCGGAAACACATTGAACACGCTCTCGCGATAACAGATGGGCTCTGATGTCGCCAGCGCCCCTGACGGTGGTAATAATATTGTCTCTTTGCATATTACAAGTGAACCATACCCTTATCATATAGGATGAAGATTATAAAATAAAAGCTTAAACATTTTTGGAGACTCCAAGGGTAAAACGATAAATCAAAAGGTTGTTTAATTCAAATACGAATCAGGTCCACAACAGAAAAACTGAACTTCCTACAACTCACATACTATGTATTTTGGCTATGTAGGGATGCATTTTTGTAAAAAGTTTATATATGCTCATAATGGGCATGAATGTCAAGATAATTTGTGGCTTTAAATCTTTGATATCTTTGATCAGTCCTTTCTCCAGAGTGGAATGATTCTGTTGATCCTAAAGACTTTTTAAAAAACAAAAACAATAATTGGCTGCACAAGTTTGAATTTCTCACATTCTTACAGCATTTCTCTAAACCAAATGGGGTCAAGATTATACACCCAGATTCAAAAATACAAGCAAACTCATTTAAATCCTTTAATAAGTGGTGCTCTGTTCTACAATATATTTTAACTCGACAAGGCCAAGCCCTATTAACCTTTTATTAGTGATCATGATTGACTAAAACTTGGTAGTTTCTGTTTGCCAGCATAAAAAGGATTTGTTTGACAGCATTCATTGGACAGAGCAATACTCAGAACGATGGTAAAGTCCAAGAAACCCAGTAAAGATCTAAGAAGGAGAATTGTAGATTTTTGCAAGTTGGGAAAGTCTCTTGAAGCCATTTGTAAATAACTGCAGATTCCAAGATCATCAATTCAGACAATTTTACAATTTTAAGTACAAGTTATTCAGCTCATGACCACTTTGCCAAGGTGTGGAAAATGATTCAAATTGTCACCTCAGATGAGAGGAAATTGGTTAGACTGTTCAGGAATGGCCCAGGAATCACCAAAGTTCAAGCCATGAGGTCAAACCTAAGAAAACTGTACCAGCTGTCAAGCATGGTGGTGTTACCATCATGCTCTGGGATAGTTTTGCTGCCAGTGGTAATGGTATATTGTGACTGGAATAATAAAAATGGGGACTACTTCCAAATTCTACAACTTTACCTCAAACCAACAGCTAGAGCGTTGAAACTTGGGCACAATTTGAGGGTTCCAAAAGGACAATGATCCCAAATACACATCAAAACTGGTTTAGATTGAAAATAGAATAGAATAGAATAGAATAGAATAGAATAGAATAGAATAGAATAGAATAGAATAGTCATTGAAGATGTACAACAAAATTGTGGGTGCTTTACACCAACTCTGATGAAACAAAATAAAGCTGGCTTCATTATTCTGACCTTCCCAAAGCCTACTGGCTTTGGCTACTAAAAGCATCTGGTCGAGGTGCAACATCCTAAGAGACATTTAACCAGATATTAGACCATCATAGACGTTATGACGATGCAGATGTTAAATATTAATATTAATAATAATTCAGTGTCCAACAACCCTGTTAACAACCCTCAGGTCAGTGGATCAGAGTTTAATGGCCCATGTACATATTTATTGGCTTTTGAAAAAAAAAAGCTTGTATTTCTATATTTTTAAATATGAATGCAGTTTAGTTAACACAATATTTGATACTATTTCACTTTCATTGTGAGAAATGTTATGAACGCCTTGAGATTAATATGGTCTAATACAGTGGTTCTCAAACTGGTGGTGCTTGGGCTCTCTCTAATGGTATGTGGAAAAATCTCCAAAAAGAATTTTAAGATTAATTAATATACCATTGTGGAGGCATTGCACAACACACAAGAGTTCCTGAGGCTCTTCTGGGAGTCGACCAGAAAAACGTCTCCCCTCCCGGAGCGTGAGTCCTCTGTGAAGAGCACCCTTTCCTTATTGCCAGTGATCATCTCTGCTACAGAGCGCTGGCAGGCTCATTTCCCTGTTTTAACCATCATTTTTAAATGGACAAAACTTCAGTCAAGAGAACTACTGATATAATCCATCCACAACACGAGGTTAATCATTAATATACTGCTGCATGGGCTGTAGTTACATTACAGGTTTTAAAAACTGAGCTTTAAAATGAATAGTGGTAATAAAAACCGAGAGAGGCCGACAGTGATCACGGATTGTTCAGATTAAATAGAAAAAGATACAAAGCATTAAAACATGTTAAAAAACACAACAGCCTTAATAAACACAGAGCAGCTCGGACCCCCAAGCAGGTTTCATCACGTCATTGCTTAAAGATTGGATATCCCACCTGCTGTGAATGTTTTAATATTGTTGTTATTATTATCACTTGTCACGTCCTGTTTATGAAGGTTAAAATAATAACATTCATATAAGAAATATAACTGTCTCGTGTAAACTGTATATGGTGATAAATAAATAGGTCTATACTACTGTACCTCATATATTTTATGAGGTGGTACTCATTGTGAAAAGTTTGAGAACCACTGGTCTAATACACCCCATGCCCCCCTTTAGACTTACCCCTGTTTGCTGCAGGTATTGCTTCCATGGAAAATAGGAAGGCTACTGTATCATTTAAGCACCAGCCTGTTATCAGACTAAGTTAACAGTTCATGTGCATATTTTAATAACTGGAGGCTGCAGAATTTTCTCAGTGTAAAACAAAAGGAGCAGCTTTAAGTTTGTTGATTTAAGTTTGTGCTTTGATGAAGGACTCCCGCTAGCTTTTTCCCAGTAAACGTTTTTATTGGTGATTACAGGAACTGCGTCGCTGTTTTGCAACTTTACAAACACGTTTTCTTTCACTCGACCTGAGCTCACCGTCTTGGTACCGGCCCCGCCCCTTTGCTCTTCGCGGTGTGTAAACAGACGCCAGCTCCACGTTCAACACGTTAAACTGTGCCAACGTCATCGTCACTGCTGCCGTTGTGTTATCAGTGTTTCGGTTAAAAACTGGCGGTTGTGTGGGCTTAATGCAGTCAGACCTTTTATTCACACGCTGCTCTTAACTACGTTTCTATTACAGCTCTGTTTTTAGTTACAAATGTCCCTGAAACGCTCGCGGTCGAGTTCCCATGGTAACAGTGGCGCGCTACCGAGCCGTGCATTAAACGAAGCAAAGAATTTGTGTGGACATTTCTTTACAGTCAAATTATTCGAATTACTCGATGAACCGTTGCAGCCATAGTTCTTTTGTTTGCCATTTAACCGTCATTGAGTGGATTTTGTTTTTGTTGCACAATTCAGATCAGCTATGGTTGCAGACCATCTCCCTATAGTTGTATTTTTCAAAATCAAATCAAAATCAAATCACTTTTATTGTCACAGCACATGTGGAGGTACACTGGTACAGTACATGTGAGTGAAATTCTTGTGTGCGAGCTTCACCAGCAACAGAGGTGTGCACAAACACAATAACATAAGAACAATCGAAATATAAGAATGGCCAAATCTGAGAGTAATATAAATAAATATATGTAGCCCTGGCTATATAAGTAGCTCATTATTTAAATTTGCTCATTAATATTGATAGTTAATTGCAAATGTTTAATGTGTTCAAGAATGTATACAAATGCCTACAAAGTATGTGATGTGTGTCAGTTAAATGCACAACCTTTTTATTTGTATTTTGAGGTTTATGTCATTATTTCTGATATGGTATTGATATGTACTACAGCTCCAGTGAACCCTGAAGTAGTCTCAG
>NW_024582368.1:3677445-3700283 GCF_018398535.1 Haplochromis burtoni
TGGTGCAAATTACTGACCTCTGTCATCATTTTAAGTGGGGGAACTTGCACAATCGGTGGCTGACTAAATACTTTTTTGCCCCACTGTATGTATGTTTCTTTTTCACAGGAGCAGAACTGTGACAGCAACATCCTTGGTAAATCCTAGGAACTCTGGGCCATGCCGACTTAACCTTTTAAATGCCACTTTCCGTGTCTTTGTGAATTTATCAGCAGTGTGTTATTCATGACCTTGTATTGCTTGCAATGCAGAGGTCACTGTGAGAAAGTGTGCATACAGATGCGCAGAGGAAGCTCAGGGTTGGAATTAGGACTCTGTAAATGGCACAGACAGCAGGAGCCATGACCGTGACTGGGGAATGACTGACAACAAAATGCTGTTTCACTCTGCCATGCATACTTTGATATTCTGGAGAGGGCCTTTCCTCTGTATCATTGTTGTTGCCATTTGCATGTGAGAGCTTAGATTGTGAGGATGATTAAAGATGACCAAAGGGTGGTGAGAGAACAGTGAAGTGAGAATACACAGTGTGAAACTCCTTTAAGTGTACAATAATGTTAATGTGATATACAGAATGTCAGGAAAGAAATTCTGTTATTAATGTGATTCTTAAGGTTTGATTTAAGAATCAAAGGGTGGGATTGTATACGAATTTCTTTTATTTATGTATTAATCACATTATTTTTATTGTATAATGCCTTGGTGCCACTGAAATTTAGCATGTCTCACATTCGTGCAGTTAGACAGGGGGTGGGGGTCTGGTAAGGAAGTTGGGGGAAGCAGACAACTCCACGGGAAGAGTCTTTTGTCCCCTGTGGACTGTGGGAGGTAGCAAGGGAGTGTGAACCTTAAGGTGTGAAACAGCTGTGTACTGCCTTTTGTTCCTGAAGAAGGAGAGAGCCATGCTAGGCTGCTGACCGTCTGCCCCGCGATGATGCAGGCTCTCCACCAAGCTTGGTTTTCTATTCTTTGTGTTGATTAAAGAATGTTAGCTACTGCTCACCGCTTGTCTGCAGGCTTTATTTAAACGGAAAACTTCCACAACACCCCTCAACATTCAAACACATTTTAAATGTCTTCCTGAAAGCCTGAAGAGCTAATCTTGAAGACTGCTTAAAGAAGAAAATTGGAAGAAAGTTTATTTTGTGTTGAAGAGCAAAAGTGGTCATCCCAAATATTGATTTTCATGCTCTTTAATTTATCTGTTTTTCCTTTAATGTTTTATTTTCATTTATAGCTACATGTTTCATTAAATGTCTGCATCTATTTCCCAAGCAAAACATCAGGAAGTGAGTGATGGCTCAAGACTTTTGCACCACGCCATATCACAGGATAAAGAATTTAGCTGACAAACCTGCTTTTTGACATTTAAGTATTGAAGCTGTTTAATCCAATCTAATGCCATGAATTACCTTCGGTTTGTGTGCACTTTTGTTTTCGAAAAACATAGCAAACTAAAAGTGAAACAAGTAATGCAGCTTGGTGAGCATGCTTGTGACTTAGTAAAGTAGTGCATACAGGTAGTGGGTAAAACCTGAACATAATCATCACATCAGTGTATCCTACCTGGTACACATAGGTTTAATAATTTATTAGACTGGGCTTGAAAATGTAGTGCTATTAGAAGAAAGTTACAAAAGGTTAAGCATTTAAGCTTTTTTCCTCAGCTCATTCACTCTGATTTTGATATCTTGTCATTATATATTTGAAAAAGGAAAAAAAAAGATTCTATAAGCAGCTTTAATCGTCTCTAACAATCCAGATATTTTTCCTTTAAAACATCTCACCATCTGTTCATGGAACAGAAATGAAAAACCCAGTGTGTACTTATAATCCATTCTAATTTAATTTAATAGACTACATATATTGTTTCTATAAATCAACAATATTATTATTGTCACGATCAGCCAGTGGTTTCATGGTCTTAGAACAACCCCCAATCTCTTGTTAAATGTCCAGTGTGAGATGAGCCCCACCCATTCCAGCATCACAGATCCCCAGCGTCAGATAAGCCTACCGTATATAAAAGATGTGCTCCTCTTCAGCTGCACTAGACGAAAAGATCTGCCTGCAATATAAGTCTCTTTTGCAAAACCTTCCAGGGGATTTAGCAGAAGCTTTTATTCTTGAAGGTTAGTGGATAAAGATTTTTTTTTAGTACTCTTAAAACTATCTTATGTGAAAAACAGGGAATAAATAGGTTCCCTTTATTTCTTTTACTGCTTGTTTGTCTTTTTAGTTTATATTAAAAAAAAAAACCCAATCCTTGCTTTTTTTGGTCTCTATTTTATAATTGACAAAGAGAAAAGAAGAATAGATATCTTTGAAGGAAACTCTTCCAGTGAACAAAATGAAAAGCCTCAACTCTGTGCCGTGTTCTTGAATGGATGCAATTAATAGACTGCTGGAGCACAGCTTCCAAGCCTCCTGACAGAGCCCCGTTCAGACCATACCATCGACACCACAGCTCACTCTGATGGGTTGTTTTATCTTCAACAGTGGAAATGTGACTTTGCCTGGGAGGAACCCTTATACTGTGCAGACCTCTGTGCCTCTAACAATCCTGGTGGGTATCCTTATCCTGCTAACACTGTTTGGTAATGTCATGGTAGTAATTGCTGTGATGACAAGCCGTGTCCTGAGAGCACCTCAGAACTTATTTTTAGTCTCTCTAGCATGTGCAGACATCCTGGTTGCCACTTTAGTGATGCCATTCTCTTTAGCGAATGAACTGATGGGTTATTGGTTCTTTGGGAAGGTATGGTGTGGAATCTACCTGGCTTTGGATGTTCTTTTCTGCACATCATCCATTGTTCATCTGTGTGCAATAAGCCTGGACAGATACTGGTCTGTCACACAAGCCATTGAGTATAACCTGAGAAGGACACCACTCAGGATTAAAGGCAAAGTCTGCTTAGTTTGGATACTGGCAGCTCTCATTTCATTTCCTCCGCTTATCACAGCGAAAAAGGACAAAACAGACAGTCTTGAATGTGACATTAATGGTGAGAAATGGTACATCATATTCTCCAGTTGTGCCTCCTTCTTTGTACCCTGTGTCATTATGATTACGGTGTATGTTAGAATCTACCAGATTGCCAAGAAAAGAACAAGAGCCCCACCTGGAGAAAGGCAAAGACACAATGGGAACTCAGAAGACCCAAAGTTCGGTTTGGACACGCTGGAGAGAAAAGACAGAGAACAGAGGGAGGTGAGAGGAGAAGACGGTAAAGAGGCTAATGAGCTTGATGTGGAGGAAGAACCCTCCTCTTCCGATGGGAATGAAACAATCCTATGTTCACTTACAAAGAAGAAGGCTATGAAAACAGCAAAAGTGACTCAGGTGAATCCCGGAGAAAGCGCTTCAAAACCACAGCCGGAGTCCCGCGAGAGAGGGAGAAGGTGGAAAGGAAGGCAGTACAGAGAGAGGCGCTTTACATTTGTTCTGGCTGTAGTCATGGGAGTGTTTGTTCTCTGCTGGTTCCCCTTTTTTTTCACGTACACGCTCACCGCTGTGTGTGACAAGTGCTGTGTGCCAGAGACCCTGTTCAAAATGTTCTTCTGGTTAGGTTACTGCAATAGCTCACTAAACCCCGTCATATAC
This sequence comes from Haplochromis burtoni, assembly GCF_018398535.1. NCBI lineage: Eukaryota > Metazoa > Chordata > Actinopteri > Cichliformes > Cichlidae > Haplochromis > Haplochromis burtoni. The sequence continues at coordinate 3,681,050 of NW_024582368.1, forward strand.
ACTGTATTCAATAATGACTTCAGGAAATCCTTTAAAAAGATCCTTTGTAAAAGGGACAGAAGAGTGTAATAAATACTTTTATGCATTCATTTCGAACAATAAAGGGCATTTGGTCATACATTTATCTGTTATTGTAACCTTTGAAAATATTAGACAATATTGAATATTTGAAAAAAGAAAAGGGCATTTTTTCTGTTATATATTAATGTCTTATTGATACTAAGTGTTAGTTTTTGCGATATTAAATCATACTTAAATCCATGATGTGCATTTGCTACACAGCTCGTATTATATTTGGACAACCTGTGAGTTAAAGCTTTGATATTGTGAAGTTGTATCAATGTTGATGATGCACATTTTCTACATGTGTCTGCTGGTATACAGTATTTAAACTGATATCCTGTGTTTGTTTTTAGCTTCAAAGTTAATAGCTTGTAGAAGACAGCAGAAGCATATTGCAACAGAGTCTGCTCAACATATGCAAAATTGTCCATGTTGGTAATACAAAGGCAGACATTTGGCTTAGACGTTACCACAATAAACATGCCACGGCTTCATCAACGTGACTGTTCATGGAGTAGCTGAAGAAAATGATTACTAGTGATAATTATACATTACTGTAAATCCACAAGAATGTCAAAGGAGTCTAAATAAGCATATAAGTATTATGTTTGAACCTTAGTGATGCGCTCACACCAGGCTGAAGGAATGCCACATCGATGCACATAAGCTTCTCTGTCTATGCCAATTGAATTAAAAACATAAACACATTTAAGAAATGTAGATAACTGTAAATGCTACAATATTGCCAATAAAAAAATGCATACTTTGTATAGTGCAATCAATAGCAGGAAGTCATAATAACAAGTTGCACCCAAAGGACGCTATCCCCACAGCACCAACTATTCTCAAACAACAAATGCATGAACAAGACAATTATATGAAGAGAAAATGATGCCTTGGAGGTACGGGTGGCAAAACAATATCTAATTCAGTTCATTGTGAATTATAGTCCTTCATATCAGGATATCATTAAATCCTTCCCCTGAGTCAAACACAAGTCATGGAGCAATAGAAATATGATTGGCTCCTGCAAACACTGTGAAGTTAATATCCACACATGCTTATCAACGCGTTGTTATCCTACTTGGTGTGTTATCACCATTCATTGTCTTGTCGCTATTTAACCACACTTTTCAGAACAGTAAAACCTTTATTTATAGTTCTAATTCCAAGCCACTATCAGCCTGTGAACCTGACATAAAGTAAATAAACCATCCATAATTGTTTTAACTTAGCAAACATTTCCACCCCCAGCCACCTCTCATACAACAGAGTGATTCCCATGGCTTGTTCTTTGGGACTCTGGTGTTTTGAGATTCCTGTGGTACACATGTGTGGGTTCAGCCATGTCTCAGAGTCTTAAAATACAGCATCCATTAGGAATGGCAAACTATCGACCTGACTGTCGAATGTTCCCACGAACAATTTGTCAAAAGGAATTAAAAAAAAAACACACTGTAATGGAAGCTTTGTGGTAATGAGGGTTTATTCGATATAAATCAGAATTTCTAAAGGGTCTGCTATAACAGCCCTAATAAGAATAGATTATCTTTTGAAACATTTTGACAGGTATCTGCTTGTATTAGTATTACAAATAAACATAAAAAACTATTTAGTACTATAAAGTATTCAAAACAAATATTTCTACTGCTGCACATCAGTATGGTTTGAACGATGAAACTGCAGTGATTGCCGTCTGAATTCATCCTTTAATTAAAATAACAATTCTGCTGCTATGCTTGAGCAGCAGGATGCATAAATTACATTTTTAACAAACTCACCAAGCAACAGAGAAATTAAATGCCAAGAGGCCCATAACATTACTAGGCCAAAAGATTAATGCAAAAGTAGAAGTCGTGAAGTATAACAAGAGTTATATGTAAATCACAAAAATACAGACAAATGTTGACTGCGTCAAATATAGCTGGATGTTTTTTCAATGTGCTGTGGGACTGACGGTTGGTTAGATAAATAAGCACTTACATTAGCTAATCTCAGTGTATGCACACAGAAGACCACTTGCACGGTCTGCAGAGAGAATGATTTATTTCCCTCTCTACAGGCCACAGAGCACCGCGATTTATGCATCTGACATCCTTTATAAGCTGCTTCTGGCGAAAGTTCTTACAACTTTCACGCAGCTCCCTGCTCAGCTTCCATCATTTTATTCTAATTTCTCCCCACTTACAACTCAATAAGTGCTCTTTAAAGCTGCTGGCCATGTATCTCAAAGGGGTCTAACTTAGAGACAATTAAAGAGCACTGAGAAAAGTGTGCATCTTGGATAAACAAGGACTGCCAAGGCAGGATTGCACAGAGTCAGAGAAACATCAAGGTCACACTAACAAGTTTAAATCATAGCTGGTGATGAATAGAGTGTTTTTAATTGAATGTTGGGTCATTCATTATGGTTTGAGCACAATGCATCATGCACACTGGGGCATATAATACTTCCTCCCCCCTGAATTGATAAGGATGCAAGACAATCAAATTAGATTCTCTGGGATGTAAGCAGCAGGAGCCTCCTGTTTAATTTGCCTCATGATCTCACTGTGCTCACATTGCATCCAAAATAAATATTTCAGTCCCTAGTTTTCTGAATGTGTTTAATATTTTTAAGCATAATATTTCTAGCTGTCTAATTATGCAGAAGATGGCTGCATTTTTCTTTGCGAGAAATTATAAAATGATAACCCAACATAGTAGGAGGAAGATCAAAAATATGGACGTTTCTGCAATAGCTTTGCAGCCCAGTGTTTTCTGTTTTCCAAGACTGGTGTAATTAGAGACTATTTTTGATCTCCAGAAGAAAACCCCAGGGAAAAGAGGACCTCAACGAGGAATAAAGACAGCCAAAGTGCATGGATAATGTGAAGTTGAATAAATATTTCAAATATGGCAACAAATCAAAGTTCATTCTTTGGGTCGACCAGCACAGTCTTTACTAATTCATGCTTTACTTTAATCATATTTACCTCCTGTTTGTATTGAGCTGCAGCAGAAAATTCCTGCTTAATTATTCATCAAAACCATCAGCAAATTCAGTTAACGTGAGTTTATTTCGCAGTACCTGATGGTTAGATTGTAGTTACACAAAAGATACCTTATGCAAGTGCTACTTGAATGAGAAATATGAAAGCAGTCCTGCTTTTAGCATTTATCTATTCAATTCAATTCAGTTTTATTTATACTGTGCCAAAAAACAACAACAGTTATCTCAAGGTCATTTATATTTTACAACAACACAAAGAAAACAGAGAAAACCCCAACAATCATGTGACCCCCTATGAGCAAATGATTTGGCGACAGTGGGAAGTGCTCTTTAAAAGGACGAAACCTTCAATAGAACCAGGCTCAAGAAGTGGCCCCTATGTTAGCATTTATCTCTGCATAAATGCTAAAAGCAGAGTATAGGTGAACACTTACTGCCAACACAATATGATGAGTAGAACTGTAGTTATACAGCAGTTTGTAAATGAGTCACATTTTTGGGTCAACTCTTTGTCTTTCTTGGATAATAAAGAGCAACTTATTTTATTTTATGAACAACATGTGCTTGAAAGTACACTCTGAAGGAACTCTTTGGGTATGAGTACGTGTGTGTGAGAGAGGATAAGAAGGGCAAATTGATGGAAAAGGTGAAAGAGTGAGCTTTTTAGGTCCTATTATTCTGACAAATTTGTGACCTCATAAATGAGAAATAATTTAATAAAAGTCTGAGTCTGAAAACAAGTTTGATTCTTTTTGTCAAGTCAAGCTGCTCTGCCCGCTGGGAAAGTGCCATCACCGTCTGCAGCACACCTTCATTGATACCGAGTGTAGCTCTTGCAAATTTCCTACTCCGGATATCATAATTCTTCCTGAGGCATCTTGTCCTGTCTGTAGTATTGATTGTATTCAATCCTTGTCCTCCGCCAGCACCATCATATGCTCCCGGATGATGTCATCAAACACACCCACAAACATATAAGTGAACTATGCAAACACCAACTCCCGATCAAGCTTGCAATAATTTCTGTCCTCATCACTCAGACACCCAACAATTAATCTCTGAATATGCTTCCAGTTACCATACACCAATACACTGGCATAACAAGGTGGATAGATATGTGGCTTTATAGGCAAAGTCTCAGTCTCTACCTCATCTCTTTTTAAAAGGCTCTAAGACGACGAAGCAAACTGGCCACTTTATTACTTACACCTTACCAGTACTTGACTGGACCCCCTTTTTGCCTTAAATCATTGTGGCACAGATTCAGCAAGGTGTTGTAAAGATTCCTCAGAATATTTGAGTTAATTTTGAAATTAGAGCATTGGGCAGTTGCTACAAATTTGCTAACTGGACATCCATGCTACAAATTTCCCACATAATTTCCGCCACATCCTAAAGCTACTCTTTTGGAGATCTGGTGACAGTGGAGGCCATTTGAGCAGTGTAAACAAATTGTCATGTTCAGGAAACCAGTCTAAGATGATATGAGCATTGTGACATGATGCATTATCCTGTTGGAAGCAGTCATTAGAAAATGAATGCACTGTGGTCATAAAGTGATGGACATTGTCACAAACAATACGCAGATATTCTTTGGTGTCACTGACAAGGCATTTTCACTCAGAAAACTAAAGCTCACTGGGAATTTTGTCTTTCAGACAATTCTCTGTGACCCTTAGAGATGGTTGTGTTGGAAAATCCCAGGAGATCAACCTGTTTCTGAAACACTCAGCTCAGCCGTCTTGCAATATTCTCTGTTCAGTGTCACTTAAATCACCCTTCTTCCCCATCCTGATGCTTGGTTTAAGTTTAAGAGTTGCTTGATTTGCTACCTAGATAAAGAGCCATTGAGCGGGTGCACCTAATTGTTTAGTCTAAGTAAGTAATTTAGTGTAAATTACAGTATCTAATTGTGAAATAAAAACATGACAACATGCAGACAGAATGAAGGCAATATCAGACAATAAAAATAATTGCCAAGAATCTCACTTAATATTTGAAGATTAGGTCCAAGTTAAATCCAGTTAAATATTAATGTCATTTACTAAAAATATTTTAAAGATAAAGAAAGAATAAAGCAAAATTTAATTCCAATTAGCTGAAATGTTTTTCCAGATGCTTTTTTCAAAATGTAACATTTATATGAAAAATAATGAATCTCTTCAACAGGATGTTGGAGTGGTCCATGCCTCGTCCAGTTATGAAGAGCTGCTTTAATCTGTCTAAAAAGAACATCATTGCTTTACTTTGACTGCTGCATAACAACACGTTTGTAGTAAGTTATTACCACTGCAGTAATTTGTTAATACCATGTGACGTGGAATCAAATGAGCTAGTCTACTGGTCACAGAGTAACTCCTGAGGATATTGAGATGAGTTTCATTCTCATTTCTCAAGCTTGGAAAAATCTAGACTGTACACTAAGTATCTCTTAGATTCCAGAAAAGGTAAGGCATTGTGTTGAAGTATGTTTGGGAATTTTTAATATATATATACAAAATAACAAACAAAAACAGTTAGAGTGGTGTTAGACGCAGCTGAACTCTTATGCTAACTAAGTAGCTAGCTAAATGCTGTGCGTAATGTAGGTATTTGGCTACAGCCTAAGATTTATAATGGGATATTTGTAAGTGCAAATCTGATACGAATGGATAAAGAAAATTATAGTTTCAGTCTGTAAAAAGCATGCATGGCTAAGTCAATGAAAAAGCTTGTCTGTTTTGTTGTTGTTGTTGTTGTTTTTTAATTAAAGGATAACATAATATGCTATCTATATTAGATGCAATAGTTTTATTAATGTTTATAAATGTTTGTAATGCAAAGTATTGATTACAGAAAACTGTTTTACATGGCAAAATTAGAAAAAAATGAACACTTATTTATTTATTTATTTATTTATTTATTTATTTATATATATGAAGTACAGTGTCTCACATTTTCAGGTCTCTTTAGTCTCTGAAAACGTTGCTTTGGCTTGTACAGCCTTAGAGTCTAATACAGTGTCTGTGGCCTGCAGTGTTGATAGCTGCTCTCCTTGATGGCAACAGTGGATCTCACAGGTAAGTCTACAATAAACAGTTGTGTAGAGACTGTCTATTGGCTTGCAACCTGAGTGGAACGATGTGTTCCCTGTTTTTGTGCCACCAGGTATTATTGTTCATGCACTAGTGAAAGGTTTTCTTATACCACAATTTATTAATACATTTGCGGTCTAGTTAATGCAAACAGGAATTTGGCTTTCTTCTACCCGGAAAGCAGTCCGTCTGATAGAAATGGCAGATTATCTACACAGATTAGTGATAGGTTTCCAGACACAAATTTCTGGTTTAATCGAATACCCAAAATTGGGACTTTCTTCCTCGGCTCTTTTGTGAATATTCCTTATATCTGTCTGTACACATTAGCTGATAAATCCAATTTATGCACTTTAATTTGGAAATATGTTTGAACTGAGTTTGAGGTTTGAGATATTTTTCTGTACTTTTAGCTGACATCTACATCTAGTAGAGCTAAATGTTAAAAAGATAAAAAGTGGAACATCGCGAGCACCACAAACTGAAGCACCACTCACTGCATGCTTTTGCAAACTTCATTTCTCATAAGATATCAACTGTTTGGTAACATTTTTTAACAAAGTATTTTATCCGTGTTTTAAAATGATGTGGTAAACTGTGTAAACCTTTGCCTGCGAGGAAGCAGTACACTACCCATAATAATAAGCCCCCACAGTAATGCAATTTAGGAAGAATAATGAGCCAAACTAATTTCCATGTCCACAAACATAATTGTATTTGCAAGTCCCAAATTTGAGATTATAGATTTGGACTAGCCGGTTGAAGAAATTGTGAACAATAAAGTATAATATATGTCTAGCTGTTCCCAAACAGCATGTTGTTATTCAGTTCTTGGTTGAAAGAAAAACTGTACAAACGAGTAAGCATTAATTTAATTAGGTTTCTAGACTATGGAACTGACACATAGTCATGCAAGAGTAAAGATCATTGATTATGAGTTTTACACTATGAAGTTGTGTAACTTTCAAGTTAGAATCTGACAACCTCCTACGAGCAGGTTAGCGACAGTGGGAAGGAAAAACTCCCATTTGGCAGGAACCGGCTCAGGGAGGGGCAGTCATCTGCCACGAGCAGTAGAGGGTGAGGGAAGGGAGACAAAACAAAAGGCACCCTATAGAAGAAAGCCGTAGACTAATTATAAAATGCAGATTGGTGTAGAAACACCTTCTGCAAAGCATGTGACTTTTTGGTGACTTGTAATTTTCCCTTTTGAGTATGGCAATATACCAGATGACCTTCTTCTGACTATAATAAAAAAAGCCTTCACTTCATATACAAAGGGTAAAAGCCAGACTTTAGAAAAGTGCATATCCTGCAGAACAAGTCAAAATGTGGGACATTGTCTGAAGCTGTGGGATGGGGGGGGGGATCTGGTCATCCTAGTTATGACTGCCCTCTGCAGACAGATGTGTATAACTGCTGCAGTGAAGGTTAAACCAAAAATGTGAGACACAGTCAGCTGACATAAGCACATTTTCTCTGTAGCGCTGCTTGCATAACATTTTCACAAATAACTCGGATACGTGTTTATCGAGGTGGGTCATAAATCGTGTCCTTGTATGCGGGCGTGAACGCGCATGAGCAACACGCAGGGAGAGCGTGGCGCGCGTGCTCTCCTTTCCGAGCCAATCACATTTTAGATAAACACAATGTTGCGTCATTGTTATTGTGGTAGTTGGAGCTCCAGCTGGTTGCAGGCATTTCGCCACCATTTCGCTGATATATAGGCCTTTAAACCTGCGGAGACTGCATTATACCGCTGCAATGTCACTACCGGTGGACGCTTCCTCTGACGAAAGTCTGCAAGGTGAAGTATTTACGCCAAATATATATTTGCCAGTGTTGTTGTTAGCGGTAGACGATAGTTGAACACCACGAGTAAATAACGTCACCTAGCCTGACCACGTGAAAAGCCAGTCGATAGGGGTGTTTGGCTAAATAGCGAGATTGAATCTCAACTCCACATTGATTTATATACCTATAAGACGTGTAGACACAGCTATACAGGGTAGGCCATGGTTCTAGTTAGTTATTAAGGCTAATCTGCAGTGTTGCCACGATGAAAATGCCTACAAGCTAAAAACAGTCCTCATTTGTTTATTGTTCCTCTACGCGCAGAGACTGCATTCCTATCCTAGCCGAGATTGGCCTGTGATGTAGTACTGGATAACCAGGATTCATGTTTAAAGACTTTGCATTTGATTTGAGGTTCCTGGGTTGAGCTGCATTTCAGTGGGAATGGCTCCCAAAGTGCCAGTCAACAAGGAAGCCAGGAGCAAATTCCCTCATCCAGCCTGGCAGCTGACATGGAGAAAATGTTGCTAGAAGCACAGCACGAATCAGGCAGGAGCAGCTCCAGAGGAAGCTCTCAGTGCAACAGGTTGGTGGGGGTGGGCAGAAGGGGGAAGAGCAGTTCATGTTTTTCCTCTGTTTGTTGAGTAATATGAAGAAGTCGTGAGCTGAGTTTCCCTTATGTGTTTTCTTCTCCTTCTCCTTCTTCTTCACAACAGCCCACGCAGAGCACAGACGCCGCTTCTTCTGTGGAAAGGCTCAGAGGGGAATAGCTCACAGGTACATTAAGCCTTTCTCACAGCAGAAATTTGGACATGTTATAGCAGGCAAGGGAAAGTATTCTTAATTATTAAGGTCGTTCCACTTGAAGAGGTCCTTACTTAACAGCTGAGTCGGGCTTTTCCTGCTTAGACAAGTTGAAAACAATCTGTTTTCTTTATATATAGTTTATGTTTATGCATTATTCATAACCTTGTTAAAGCTAAATGTATTGTGACATAATTTTATTATTATTATTTAAAAAAAAATTTTCCCCCCTTTTAGTCAGATGAAGATTTCCAAGAGAGAATACGGGAAGTTGAGAACCTGATGAAGAAAAATGCTGACTGGATCTGGGACTGGTCTAGCCGACCTGAGAACAGTCCACCAAAGTAAGTAGTCATATCACAATTAGAGATAATCTTTTACCCCAACTATAATTATTACATGCCATGATTTGTAATTGTGATTCATAGAATTTGGAATGATGTCTGTGTGAGCAAAGGTGCTGGTGTGACATTAAACTGGCACTCACTTGATTTTAATGTATTCAGAACAATGAAAAATTAATGTGTCGCTCTGTAGGGAGTTCCTGCTGAAGCACCCTAAGCGCTCAACCTCTCTCAGCATCAGGAAAACCAGCGTCATGAAAAAGGGAGGCTTTCTCTCTTCTGACTTTCTGAAGCTTTTCCTTCCATCATTTATCATTTCCCACATACTCGCTGTTGGCTTAGGGTAAGCAGCATCATTTAATCTTTAACTCAGGCAGTATGCAAAAACTAAAAACACTGTACGGGAACCTCTTGAGTTGCTGCAGAAACTGTTGACCCACTAGACCTGATGTTTTCTATTTTCACATAAATATTGGGATGATTTTACATGCACTTAAAAATGGTATTTGTATATTAAATAATGACCAATCAATAATCTCTTAACATTTGCAGGATTTGCAGGGTAGAAAAACGACAGTGTCCTCACAACAAAACACTGAAATATATGTAAAAATAAAACAAACATAATGATGTTTAGAACAATGCCTGACTGGATAAACAGCAGTCCTGTTCAGTGTCTGACATTTAATAGGTTTAGGTAAGATACTCCCTGAAGTATATCAACTTCAGAATGACAGAGAATATAATTGTCTTTATTTAGGAGCCTGTGGTTATTATTCTATAGAGCATTATTTCAACACATCTTATTTTGGACTTTTATATTGAAAAACTACCACATAAACTCACTGGCCACCTCATTAGGTACACCTTAAACAAATTGGTGGAAATGTTCTTCAGAGATTTTGGTCCATATCAGTGATGCTTCGCTGGTATGAAGGGGCCCAAAGTGTGCCAAGAAAATATCCACCATGCCATCACACTGCCACCACCACCAGCCTGAAAACTACAGGGTGGATCTTTCATGTTGTTTATAGCAAATTCTGTTTTATAACAAATGTTTTTCCAATTTCATTTTAATGTCCAGTTTTGATGAGCAAATGCAAATTAGCTGGAGAGGCAGCGCTTCTGCATACCTTGCTTGTAATGAGTTGCTATTTGAGTTACTGTTGCCTCGCCATCAGCTTGAGCCAGTTTGGCCATACTCCTGGCATCAATAAGGCATATTCAACCAGAGAACTGCTGTTCAAGTTTCTCTTTTTCAGGCCGTTTTCTGTAAACCCTAGAGATGGCTGTGTTGGAAAATCCTACTTGATCAGCAGAATATGAATCATTTAGATCAGTCTATCTGGCACCAATAGCCATACCACGTTCAAATTCCTTTGAGTCACCTTCTCCATTCTGTTGCTCGATTTGAAATTCAGCAGGTCATCTGGACCATGTCTGCATGCATGCCTTAATGCTTTGAGTTGCTGCCATTGGCTGAAAAGTTGTACCTAATTTGGTGGTCACTGAGTTTGCATTTTACCCGGTTAAAAAACTATTTCAGTAGATACATCTAGTTAGTTGTGTTTATGTTTTAAAGCAGCATCTTAATTTCTCTGTTTTCTTCTTTCCTGGTAGGATATATATTGGAAGGCGCCTAACACATCCTAAATAGGATCGTGGCGCTTGGCACTACCACATCAACGTCATGCAACCATCTTGGCATGAAAACGGGACCTTCTAATGATCAAAGGAAATGTAGTAGCCATGTGACGTGGTCCTGTTGAATTCAGTGTTCCACATTTCCCACAGCAGTGTGGAGAGTTGAGGGATCAGTTATTGCTGTTTTTTGGGTGTAAACCTCTGAACACAGCAGTGGTGTTTTCTTCTTTTGATTGAACTCAAATCACTTTTTTTTAAAAAAAATAAATAAATAAATAATGCAAGCAGTTTTTTAGAGGAGGCAGATGGCTCAAAGAAATTTAACTTGACTGTTTTATTTGTTTTGGGGAATCTTTAGATTAGTTGATGGCACTCGTTACTGATTGCTTAGTTGTGCAATGATAAATTGTGATTTTCAAAAAAGAACAAACAGCATAGAAATGGCACATGTTCATCATCAAAAAACATTAAAAGTGTGAAACGTATGCATGACCTTAACTGTGTTACAGTTGATTTAATTCACAATGATGCAGAGCAGGCGAACAGCAGATGAACACAATTAAAATTTTATTGAACTTTGGTCAAAATAATAAACAAGTGAATACATTGCCACCATGTTAGGAATCAATGGACAAAGACAATGCATTATGTGTTTGTTTTAATTCATCAGTATATTTTGTGTAGTCAACCTTCATTTCTGCGTTCACAACTACAGAGATAAGATCCACATTTGCAATATGCGGTTCAAATTTGGGTGACATCCCTAATAAATGAGTAAGGGCACATGTATGAGGCCTGTCTTAATGTCCTACTTATCTCATGATCCGGAGGCACTCTATCACAAACTGTATGGTGTGCAATTTCCTCCTCGGTGTTTTCATAGACAGCCACGTGTAGCAGCAGTATATGAGGACATAACTATAAAATAGGATTTACAAATAATGCACATGAGGTTTGTAAAACATTGGGGGACATAACTTGTAGCTGTCACTGATAGAAGTAGGTATTAAGGCTGCAGATTCCCTTTGTCCTGGACCCCATCTTGTGCAGTGTAGTTTCCAGCCTGCATCCTAAACATGAGCAAAAACTAGAACTTGAATCTCTTGACACAAACACGTTATAGGTTGTCTCCAACAGTGGTTCTCAAACTGGTAGCCCCGAATGGTATTTCCTTAACAAGGTTTTCTTGAGATCTGCTCAATAGACAGTGGTGTGACTGGAGATTTTTCCACCTCTCTACAACATAAAAACATGCAAAGCAATAAACATGTTTTAATACATACTTCTAAATTTAAAAACACGTCTGTAGATTTAGTTTCTTTTATTATGTGGATGACAAGGTGTACTTGAGTAGATACAGTCAGTGAAATTATGTCACCGTATTGACTGGGGTAAAATAAGAGAAGGGGGTGGGGTTTGGGGGGAGAAACATGTCCGCTTTTCCAAATTCATGGCCTTTTCCACCAGTTGTGTGGCCTGAATACATGACCAATGGGGGAATGTTACAGTTAGGCTTATTGGCCATTCATCCGTGCTTCAGAGGGCCCAAAAACTTTGAATTGATGATACAACCTTGACAAGACGTCATTTTTAAGTACTTCCAAGAGTTCTGTCGTTAAATTGTGAAATGAAGGCTTAAAATGTCAACACAAACACCAACGTTCAAGAGTTTGACCTCTAGGGAGTGCCGTTCTGTCAATTAGACCCGAACTGGGCTTTCTGGGTCAGGGGGGCATGTCGATTGCCCTGGTGCCAAAGGCAAAAACAACCTAAGCTCAGACTCAAAATAAAACAGGCCTATGGATCAACCTCCTGTGGCAAAAAAAGTAGACACGTGCTTTCAAATTCTTCACCAGGAGGACAACAAGGCTGTTTCTTCTTATACAGATAGACAAGTAGTAGGCTTAACTACACAGGTACGGTAAAAGCCCTATCCTCTGGAGCCCCAAATCTTCTAGTTGATTTTGTCCTGGAAAATGTACAAGTTGTTGGTGGCTGCCACAGCTATCACGTTATCTTTGGGGTGCCAGGCAGTGTGGAGGATCTTCTTGTTGAAGTCCAGGCTGTCCACGCTGATCTCGTCCTTCTTCCTCTTGCCACCGGTGGACACTTTACGTGGTTTAAGTGTGGCCCGTGGTTTGCTGCTCTCTCGGGATGCCTCCAGTGTGATGTCCCGCCGGGTGTTCCGGTCAAACATTCGAAAGAAGTTGTTGTAGGAGCCTGTCATGATGGCACTGCCGAAGAGAGTAAAAAATAAACTCAATGTTTGAATTTGTTGCAGTAACACCAAAAGTTTGACCACCGATTGATATAACTTATAAGCCGGGAACAACATTTATAAAAACAGTAGTGAGTGAAATGCTTGTCCTTTGCAGCAGGAAGGATACATACCTGTCACTGCCATTCCAGCAGCACTCAAACTTGTCAAAGATGCAGTCGTTTTCATACAAAGAGCAAAGCTTACTGCGAAGATATTCATGGACCTGAAATGAAACAATGTAAAGGGAACTGTTCAAATCTTTATCTTACATAAAACATAGCCTTATGCATATTTAATCCATGTTGCGAGGCTAACCGGTACCTATCAGCCTCCATTAGGAGTTTGCCTGTCATTTCTTGATAGACCATATCCCTATTTGGTTATTACTGACTTTAGGAAGTCTGAGTAAAATTCTGACGTATATCTGAAAAAGCACTATTTCAAGCCTTAATCAAAGTTGACTTTTAAAAAAAATAAAAACCAAGTCCCAGAAAAGATCACAAGTGTTAATGTGATTTAAAACTGAATCCCCAGAAAAGCATGTTTAAGCACCTGATACGTCTCCACTGGCCTGTTCTCCATGTTGAGGTCCCAAACTTTGACGGAGAGGTAGTCACGTGTCATCATATAGCGTCCGCTGTGACTGAACTTCACGTCTGAGATGGAGGAGATGATCTCAGAAAAAAAGGATCGGCTGCTGGGATCCTCTGGTTCCTCAAAGACTTAGAAAATAAAGGGAAAGGGCAAAGGGGGAAATCCTCAAATTCTTGTATAAATCTTTATGAGCTCTTAATTGAATTACAGATCACGACAAAGAAATTAGATTAACAGGTAACAGATGCATCTTTGAAAAAACAAAAAAAACTAGACAAATTGTCAGACTAAGGTTAATTTCAGAAATCGCTGCACTTTCGAATTCTCTATTTTCCAGACAGACCGATGGCTTCACTACAATACGGTAGAAGTACTTACACTTTGAGTGCCTATCACAGAGCGCTGCCGCTCGCATGTCACACAGGCGGATGGTTCCTTTGCTACTGCTGTACACAAATACATTGCATTGATGTGGATGGCACTCAGCAGCTGTGATTACTTCTGTCAGTTCCTCCATGTTGGCGGGCTTGATGTCTACAATATCTGTTAGCACACTGTTAAGGAGCTAGCAGTCTTATATTTTACATTGATGCAATGCTATTAAAACTTTAAGACACATCTAAAAATCAGCTTTCTGATATATATATAAAAAAAAAGGATACTAAAACTTCTGTCTGTGATTTCCAAGTGCCATAGATTTATTCTTAGGTCATCTGCAGAGAGGTAAGTTTCATGATCACTATTTACAGAAATGGAATTAATGTGATAGGTGTGCGCATTTGCAAAGATCCTCCGTGGGCTTGCTTCTACCATGAGATCCATTGGCATCAGTACTGGTACCTGAAATGTACAACAATCAATTTTAGAAAAGTTATCACATAGAGTCATGCTCAGAATGAGGCAGGTCTGAGGGACGGCTAAACACACCCGTAAAGAGGTGATTCTAAAGGGGTCTCTGAGTCGTCCGTCTTCGTCTTTCAGATTGTAACCTTCTGCTCGTTTATCTCTTTCACTAATTTTCCACAATTTGATAGTTTTATCTGGGGGGGAAAAGGAAAGGCTTTAGGAGAGGGAACATAGTGCTTCATTATCAACAAATAAGAAAAACAGAAAAAAAAGCTCTTACCGTTTGTTGAAAGTAGAAAGTGAGCAGCATTTTGTTGTGGTAGCCATCTTATTTTATTAATTTTTTCCTCGATTTCTAAACTTTTCAAATAATCAAATTCTGGCTCGTGACTCTGAAAAGTGCTATAGACGTTGTACTCCCCACGCAGGTGTGGACGATTCTTAGACTGAGGGGGAAAAGGCAACAAAAACAACATTGTAATCATGGTATTGTTTCTGGCATTAAAAAAAACCCAAAACAACAGCAAAAAAACAAAAACAAACAAGATTTCATCATTACCTGTTCATATTTTTGCATAAATATGTAAAAGAAAGCTCATTACAGAAAATAGCGCAATCAACAACAAGCAAAATAAATAAACAAAAAATACATTTTCGGCCACTCAGTTATTTACAAGTGGGGTGCCCAAGTGGGTAACTCCTTATATTTGATTCTGCATAGTAGACATTAGTTGGTCTTCCTGAGACAACCCCAAAAACCCATAGACCAAGTACATGTAAGAACTACTATACTGTGGAGCCACATGTAGATTTTTCACAACAGTTCCATTATGGAGTACTGATGTAAAACACTATGATCATGGCATTGTGCTTTTTGAAATGCCCTAAACAATGTTTAATAGCACATTTTCATTGTAACTTTACCATATTTTCCATAAATGTACACTCATCCCCCCCTCCCCATCCAAACGCCTTCGACGCTTTTTCCCCTCCGATGCTGACGGTGGATCAAGGAGACCAGCGCTTATGCTGCAGACCCGGATGCATTGTCTACATTGGCTGTCTCTCACCCTTTACCCACCCCTGTTGCTTGTCATGTGTTTCTTTGGTGTATTAAGAGTTTTTTCATGTGCTATGTGCAGAGGTGTTTTTTTTCTGTTCTCAAACTGATCTCCCTGTTGGAGCTCAGTCGGGGGGGAGTTATTTTTTTCTCCTTATCTTTCCTCGTGTTGTGCATTTTCCATTGTTATACCTCTCTGGCCTATCTTCCCCATGTGATGTTTGTGTAATGTATGTATGGTCAGAAGGGTAAGACGGCGCTGGCAAAGGTCGGCAGCCTTAGCCCAATTTCCTTCGGGGTCAACCTTCAGGATCAATAAAATCAATTCAATTTTATTGAATTGAATTGAATAAATATATGATTAAACTGAGAAAAACTAAGATAACACCTTCCCATGATAGTCTAGTACCTTAATATTTAACCTTAAAACCAAAATAAATAAAATATCCAGTTTGAATACCACTCACACTTTGTTCCTAGCCAGTGTTTCTGCCAACTGTTTACTTCCTAAAATATGCATGCAGCCTTCAGTTCTTACATGTAGTTTTATTCCACATTACATTGTTCTGTGCTGTACGATGATGAATGCATCTTATGGTAAATGTGAGCATAACAAGACAAATTCATAGAAATTGTATTGTTGAAATGGATACAATAAACTTGGTCTTTTATATGTAGTGTATCCCAGAGAGCTCATTCTGCTCATTTGGATGTTGCGTTTTCAGTGGGAGGCATTCATCCAAATGACTTCCTCAGTCTTAGCTGAGTGCAGGTTTCCCCAACCTTACAAACACTACATTTGCATGATGATCTAAACTGGTGCCACTGACTAACAATGGGCTGTAAGGTCAGTTTTATGATCATTAATATGCAAATACTGCTCAGAGAATATTTAATATCTATATACAACAACAGCTTAGGGCTTCACTTCTGGAATGGTGTTACTGCTGTGTGATCCTTACCTCTTGTTCATGCTGAAATATCACTACTCTGCCTCCCTTGTCTCCAGTTGCCAGTAGCTCTCCAGAATAGTTGAACTCAACTGTTGAGATTATGTCAGCTGAAAAGACACAAATCGGTGTGAATCAGACCTCACAGCTCAGCTTCCGCACTGTAGTTGGGATGGCAGCTAGAATGCTACTGTGATGGGCTGCAGGCTAAGTCTGATCCCACTGTTCTTATAGAAAATGTAAAATACCGATAACCACATAATATCACGTACACCCACTAAGGTATGAATGAAAACAAGCATGATGTCACTCGACAATTTATGGACGCAGCACATTGACGTCACGGGCACGGTCGCTCCCCCTTTAATAGTTTAGCCACCAGCTAGCTCATAGCGAGCTAGCGACACACAGCAATCTACAAGGAAAGGGCGTTTGTGCAACTGATCCACAAACAGGTCTACACTAATCACGAGAGCAGTCTTGCAAAAAAGCACGCGCGTCCATCCGCCGTCAGCTCTCGTGCACCTCAAGCGAATCCCACAGAGAACCATCATCAGACCACCTAGCTAGCTGCCCACCACTGTAGCCTAGCCGCCGAGCTAACGTTAGCCACATACCTTCCGCAACATCTTCATCTATCGCTCCTTTTACTTGAGAGAAACACCACTGAAAATCATTTCCTCCTGCAACTCCTGCAAAAAGAAACCAGGGTTAGTGTGATTCCGGCTCGCCCTTCATCGGGCGGTAATAATGACCTGACAGTGACACAGTTTGACAACTAGCAACTTAGCTTGCCAGCGCTAACGCTGGTTAGCCAAGTTGCAGATTCAGGCCATCACACACACCAAGTGAGGTGGATCCTTTTCCCTTCCTTTAAAAAGTAGCTTACCCGCCATTGCTTCATTTAGCAGCTCTTGTTGTACACAGCTTCCAATGCCTTATCAACCAGTGCGGCGCGCTCGGAGAGATAGATAGCATCCACAATCAGTGTGAAGACTCGGGTCCAGATCTGTCAAGACCACGGAAATTATCCGTGATTTTTTTTCTTCCAAAATGGCGCACAGTACATGGAGAAATGACGTCATGCACACATGCCACATCCTGACTCCATCCATCCTCCTGAGCATCATATCAGTAAATGTGCATTTTCACTGGATTTTATATCCACCCAGCTTTGTTTCGATGAATTGCATGTTTTACATATATGGTTATTGAGGAGTTTAAATCCTATTTAGCTGCCCACTAATAAGCAGGACAAATACAATTTACACATCCCCGCCTGGTTATTTTCTCTGTGACTGAAATAAACAGCTACACATGCAAAAACAACTAAGAAAATCTACATTTTTTTCAGGCATATATCCACAGAGCAAATATGTTTAATTAAAATGATTTGCATAGCAGCCCATGAATAAGAGTTAAACACATTTTGTTTGCATGTTAAACGTTTTTTGACATTTAAATTTTTTATTTCATTTTTCATATTTTACATGCAAAGTGTGATTTTGAGTAAAGCGTCACTTTGAACTATAGTGACAACATGTAGCACCTCAGCCTGTATTGGATGGTCAATCGGTGACATCTAGCGGCAAAACCGAGAAAATTCCGTTTACTTCGCATCCACTATATAGTTTTCAGTCTTTATTTTAGTCTGTATCCTTTTCTATTGTTATATTTCTTCACGAAGATAAAGGTAAAAAGAGTCTGACAAGTCCAGTGAAAACAAATGCAAGCCAGTGTTATTAGAAAGAAGCCTGCCACTCAAAGAATCCAGAATTTAAATCTATGAGAGAATTTCACAACAATGTAAGTGAGCTTTTAAAATTAGTTTTATTGGCTAAAACTGGTAATTCTCCACATGCAATTTCAGATTTCTATGACCAAACAAAGGTAACTTAGATAATGGTTCAAAGTATATTAGGTTAATTTGATATTATTTCAAATACTCAGTGTGATTTTTTCAAGCTACAAAATAATGTTTTAGCTATTTTACACAGAATCAACAAAAAAATATGCTGTGTATTTATTTTTTAAATAGATTGTCTGCAGTGTGATGTAGTGCATACAGAAAAAACTGCCGTAGATGATGTATTTTTTTTAAATTAAATACATATGGTGATATATATACACAGTTCAGTGGATAAATGCCAATAAGCAGATATGAAAAAGCATAGTCTAAAGCTTGTTTTTATTCAGCTATCATAGCGTGTGTTTTTGAAGCCAACTCATCACTTGCACTGACTTGAAGTTTTATTATATATATATATGTATTTTCCCCATAGTTTATATTTGGTTTTTGCAGCTGCACATTGTCCAGGAGGTGGCAAGAGAATAAAAACGATGTACCCTCGAAGACCTGGGCCAAATCCCACCAAAACCTTCTCCCAAGCTACACATCGTCTCATCACTCACGCAGAGTCCCACGGGAAGAAGCAGAGCAGAGGCCTGGAGGTTAGGAAGACTCTCTCACTCCCTCACTCTCTTTCTCAGTACACCTATATATCTATATTTAACTATCTATACAGGTACAGACATATCTATATATTTGTCTATAGAGATATTTATACAGATATAGCATAAAAGTAAATGTTCTTATAAGGTGTTGGGTCAACACCTGCCACCAGAACAACTGCAGTACTCCTTGGCATTGATTCTGAAAGTTTGTGGAACGCTACCAGAGGAAATAGAACGCTACCAGAGGAAATACTTTGATCTATCTATCTATCTATCTATCTATCTATCTATCTATCTATCTATCTATCTATCTATCTATCTATCTATCTATCTATCTATCTATCTATCTATCTAT